>NC_059431.1:14051827-14339327 GCF_021028975.2 Sphaerodactylus townsendi | reverse complement strand
AGTAGACGATAGGACTTGCTATAATGAGTGTAAATTATGGACAGAAAGATACCAGCGGGAAATTAGGAACTTTTTTTTTACAGTAACAGAGAAATTATTAATGCCCCGCCCCCGGAATGCCCGGCCATGCCCCCGTTGTGCCCCGCCCAGCCCCATTGGCGCTACGCCACTGTTTGAATCCCACCACCATGGGAACCTGTTACTAAAATTTTTGGATCCCACCACTGGGTGTATCAACAGAGACATACCGTCCAAATTGCAAGAATAATGAACTGGCAGATCTAGTTCGACATGAGTTCTCCATACAAAAGGCTGAGTTTAGACACCATGGGACACCTTGTATAAGATACCACTGAACACTGCAAGACTGAACACTGCAAGATTGCCGGCTCAGTCGGAATAATCCCATTTCAGCGCCGCTTCTGTATAGTGCAAAGTGATCCTTCAAGTCTTTTCACATCGTTTCCCTTTCCTCCACGCTGGATTTTCTGCCTAAAATGCACGCATTTCCTCACATTACTTGGGTACATCTGGCAATAAATCAATATTATATGCCATATATGTATCATACATTTAAATCCCAACCGCTGGACATAGAAATGCAGCGTCACGCAAGGATGCATATCAACGCGCAAAGGAGACAAACCAATCATAAATACTAGCAATGAAAACGGGCAAACCGTGTTTGTTCGTGGCAACACACGGAAAAGCGAAGAAACGATAATGGGTCCCTCCGTACCTTCCTAATGATATATCATTTCAGTGATAGCTATTGTCAAACAGTTGCTCGCCAAACTAGAAGCTTTCAGCTTGGTGATACTCTTTTAAGAGTTGGCACAGTTGCTGGCCGTGAGCGTTCAAACTTGGGATCTGCACTGTCAGTAGATTGTGGCATTTCGATGATTTATCATCTACCCTATTATGAGCTGCCTCGTACCCGAGAAAACTTTTGTCTGCTCTTCCGGACAGCAAAGGACAAGATGATGGACTATCCGTTGATATCTTTAAATACAATGCACCAAGTCAGGCGGGGTGGGAAAGAGAGCAACGCAGTTGTTTAGGCAAATTCATCTTCTTCTCCCTGGCCTTTTGGGGTTCTGAAGGTTTTACGGCACTGAAATATTCCAAGTCTACAGAGGCTTTGACTCGGGGAACTGAATTTATTTCGGTGGGAATACTCGTTCAACCTAAATCCGTCCAGTTTTATAATTTACTCCGAGGGATTCGTCCAACTCATCCCCGTTTTGGATCTTGGCCACCACAGCTCGGCCCAAGAATTTATGAAGCACGTTATGGCTCCGTGCTGAACTGATGCCGAGCAAAAGGAAGAGTGAGGGGTGAGCGACTGAAATGAACTGCAGGGGGCAAAGAAAAGACGAATTATGAAGCCCAGGACATATTTGGCATTTTCAGTACACACTGCCAGTTTTCACTGGGCACCGGCCCAGGCCTAGGGAAGATATAAATGTTCCTGTTTTCAATGGCCTTCACATATACATATACATTATGATGATGTCTTAGACCAGTGGTTCCCAACCGTTTTAGCTCATCTTGGCAACCCATTTCCCTAAAATTGTACCCCCATATTAGCAAACTCATTGTGTAATTTTTTCCACATACTCCCAAATGCTCAGGCGCATACCCCGGGGGGGGGGGGTACACAAACCCCAGGTTGGGAACTATTGCCTTAGACACAGCTTAAGTCTTGGGCTGTTGAGTTTGCCCTGACCTAGATATCCTCGGCTGGACTGATCTTGTCAGATCTCAAAACCTAAGCAGATCCCTTCACCCTATTTGCACAATGCTGTGTACGCAGACGAGCGAACGGGCATCGACGGAGCTCTCTCGTTCCTTCGGATGTGAGCTTAACGTAGAAAGGAGGTTTTTGCAATAATGCTAAAAATGGCTCATTCACCCAAAGCAGAATCAGGGCTCACTCCTTCCAATGGAAGAATCAGTTGGAATGTAATAACTGCAAAAAAATGTTTACACCAGCATATTATTATAAAGGACAACCTGACCTGCATTGCCTAAGCTAACCTGATCTCATCAGATCATGACAGCTAAGCAGGTTAGCAGTTAGATTGGGAGATCACCAAGGAATACTAGAGTTGTGATGTGAAAGAAGGCAATGGCAAACCACCTCTGTTTGTCTCTTGCCTTGAAATTTCTACGGGGTCACTATAAGTCAGGTACAATTTGTGGCATCGAATGCAGTGGTGGGATCCAAAAGTTTTAGTAACAGGTTCTCATGGTGGTGGGATTCAAACAGTGGCGTAGTGCCAGTGGGGCTGGGCGGGGCACGACGGGGATGTGGGTGGGCATTCTGGGGAAAAGGCATTGCTGGGCAGGGCTGTGGCAAGGACGCAGCCACTGCGCCGGTCCTTGAGTGGGAAACGAATGCACGCAGGTGCAGGCTGCCATGCACCTCCTGCTAGACTGCTTCCAGTTCTGCGTGCTACTGCTGAGGAGCGGAGGAGGGGCGTAACTAAGGCAAAAATCACGTGGCCAAATCACCAATTAGTAACCCCCTCTCGGCACACACAAATAATGAGTAACCTACTTTCGGGAACCTGTGAGAACCTGCTGGATCCCACCTTTGATCGAATGTGACCCCTGGTCCCTTCCGACTGGGGCAGCAGCTTTTTATGGGTACAAACAGATCTTCTCTAGTGCTGAGATGCTAAGTGGGAAGGGGAGCATAGAAATAGTTTAAAGGCGTTCAATGCCAAACACCCTTCACTGGAAATGCGTCTTCTGAGCCTATTGAGAACTGGCCTATTGTGAAACAGCATCAAACAAGTCTATCGGCAGAATACTTGACACACACTGACACCCCCGTGCCCTTTCCCCAAAGGCTTTTAACTGGGAATGTGTTTACCTGGAATATATTATTAATAGGAAGGGTAGGCAGCCAACGGTCTGAAAACATGCAGATGTTAAATGGATCAGTGACATCTCTTATTAAATTATACCCACTGGGCCACACGGATTAATCTTTAAAGCCAAGGTATGCAGTTTTCTCCCCACTGCGGCCGTGACCCTTCGCAGACCCCCTCCTGGCAGAGTTCACGGTCCTGCAATTGATCTTCCCTAACTATTCACTAATTGGTAAGGCACGGTCTATGTGTTTAGCCTTTTCCCTCATAACTTCAGAAGCACAATTACTGTGGAAATGCCTGGGTCAGCGTCCCTCAATTTTACTCTCCACAGCACATGTCCATCTTGACGGAAAGATCATCTGACAACGACAATCTCTTTCCCCCAATTACTTCAGTATTTGAAGAAACCGAGACCCCAAAGTGGCATAAATTCATTCCACCCTGCAAGCCAGAGCACAAAGGATTCTCACAGTCGAAGATACAGACGTTGAAGAGATCTAAAGTATATTGTCGAAGGCTTTCGCTGATAGAATCAATTGGCTGTTGTGTGTTTTCTGGGCTGGGTGGTAGTTTTTGCTGATATTTTGTCCACATCTATAGATGGCATGCCAGCCGTAGAGGTGGATGAAACATTAGAAGAAGAAGAAGAAGAAGAAGAAGAAGAAGAAGAAGAAGAAGAAGAAGAAGAAGAAGAAGAAGAAGAAGAAGAAGAAGAAGAAGAAGAAGAAGAAGAAGAAGAAGAAGAGTTTGGATTTATATCCCCCCTTTCTCTCCTGCAGGAGACTCAAAGGGGCTTACAATCTTCTTGCCCTTCCCCCCTCACAACAAACACCCTGTGAGGTAGGTGGGGCTGAGAGAGCGCCGAGAAGCTGTGACTAGCCCAAGGTCACCCAGCTGGCGTGTGTGGGAGTGCCCAGGCTAATCTGAATTCCCCAGATAAGCCTCCACAGCTCAGGCGGCAGAGCTGGGAATCAAACCCGGTTCCTCCAGATTAGATACACGAGCTCTTAACCTCCTACGCCACTGCTGCTCCTTAGGAGCAAAAATGATAGCTGGCATGACAGCGGTAGGTGCAGATGAAACATTAGGAGCAACAACTACCAGACCACAGCCACACAGCCCAGAAAATCCACAACAGCCAGGTCCAAAGAGTTTATGAACTTCCCTGTCCTTCAAACCCCTTGCATTAGCCTTGATCTTGTCTAGCAACTCCATCGATTTTCGTGTATAATCTACATCCAGCCAAACAGCCAAACAAAGCTGCTGCTAAGCTTGCTGGGTCTAGACCCTGACAAAGCTGATGTATTTTTAAGATTGTCAAAAATATATATATATGGAAATTTCCACCCAATGTGACCAGAACTGAAAAGAACTGTTTGGGGGTCTTCTGTCAAAGGTCCCCTCTGCTGCACTGCTCATATCGCCTACCAGCACAAATGTGATATGAAAAACAGGTCACATGACTCCCCCAGTTCCACAAGCTAGGGGCGTGTGCTTGGTCCAATTCACTTGAAATGTGCAGGTTATTTAAAGGATAGACAATTTTGGTGCCAGTAGCAGAGTCCTTCAAGCCACCCAAAAGGATTCTCCATAGGGAATAATGGAGCTGAAAAACATTGGAATTCCCTCCCCCCTCCTCCTTGCAAAAAACATTTAGAACCAGGGAAAGTGAGAACACTGACTCTTTCCCCCACCTCCACCCCGACATCTGGTTTCAAAAAATACCTATTGGGATAAAACAAATCCGAGACAATTAACACTGTCATGTACTAGGGTCAATACACGAATGCCTCTCATACAAAAAGAATTTCTGCACATGAAACATACCATGTCAGGAAAAGAGCTGGGCTGCAATTCTCCCTGACATCTAGTTTTCTACATGCGGGATTATTTGGGGAGGGGGAATAGAAGCAATTCTGTTATGTAAGCCCCCACCAGCAGTCTGGATTGGTACATCCCAGGTGCTGATTTGCCACCTTCAAAATGAGGCCCAGCAGTTAAGGCAGTGGGAGGGTCCCCCAAAGCCCTCTCCTTGATACACTAGTTTTCTGCATGCAAGGAGGTTTTTTGATGTAAACATAGAAGCTGACCTTTCGTTATAACCCTGTTACCTCTGAAAAAATATACTCCCTATTACACAAGTCTTAGAAGAAGGAGGAGGAGGAGGAGGAGGAAAAGGAGGAGGAGTTTGGATTTATACTCCACCTTTTTCTCCTGTAAGGAGAGTCAAGTTGGCTTACAAGCTTCTTTCCCTTCCTCTCCGCACAACACCCTGTGAGGTAGGTGGGGCTGAGAGAGTTCCAAAGAACTGTGACTAGCCCAAGGTCACCCAGCAAGAATGTAGTAATGTGGAAACACATCTGTTTCCCCAGATAAGCCTCTGCCACTCAGGTGGAGGAGTGGGGAATCAAACCCGTACTCCAGATCACAATCCACCTGCTCTTAACCACTGCACCACGCTGGCTCTCAAGGTACACAGCCGCACCTCCCATGTCAGCCTCAGTACGAATGACCCCTTTCCATGAATGCACGACTGTTCTTTTCCTCCTCTGCAACTTTACTCCCCAGAGGAAGGGGTTGTTCTCCAGTGGCAATTGCAGCCATTTTAATCCCCAAGATCCACGTGGGATGCTGGAGGCACCACACGAACCCTTCATCGCATTCCTCTTCCCTGTATTAAAAGAAAAGTGCTGTGCCTGCTATTTTCTGGAAAGCCGGGCTGAAAGCATCAATTGCTGTAATTAACCGATTAATGACTTTGATTGCCAATTAAACACAGAGCTCTGATTATTTGGATCTGGCCATCTGGAAGAGCTCTCCCAAGTGATGTCAGCAGAATCCAATCAGCCACTCTCCTGTTGCGGTTTTCCCCCCCTCTGGACGGGTGCCGAAAGGATTAGACCGAAGGTTAATAATAATTTAAAAATTCTTGTGATGTTGCAATTAGGGAAAGAATTAAAACTGCAGTATCTCCAAAACTACAGCCGTGCTTTTTTTTTCGAGTTTCCATGCCTGCGGGGGAATCACCATGAAGCAGAGACGTGCGCGGCTTGCCCACACAAGAACATTTTGCATTTGGAGTTGGTGTAATCAAAAAGCCCACCTGGATCAAACCAAGAGCCCTTCCGCACTGTAGGATTCGACCTTAGATCGACTTGGGTCTGACCCGGGTACTCCGCACAGCCGTAGCGTTGGACTCGTGTCTGAATCGACTTACCCCCCTCTTGCCATTAAATTTTCGAGCTCGACTGGAAAGTCGAGTTGACTGACGAACTCGGGTTGCACTCAAGCCGAAGCCGACGGAGTGCGGAATCTCTCTCAACTCGACTCTGCCAGCCAGCCAATCACAGCGCAGTATTTCGCCCATGCGCAGAACGGGAGACACGAGCCAGCTGCTGTGCGGAGTAAGCAGAGTCGAGCTCAGGTAACTCAGCAACCAATCGGAACGCAGCACAGGGAGGTGGTCCTGCCCTCTGAACTTGGCTCCGGAGACACGAGTCAGCTGCTGTGTGGAGAAACGGAGGAGTCAAGCTCAGGTAACGATTTCCGCGGACACGAGTCGAGCCTGAGTCACATTGTGCGTGCGGAAGGGGCCCAAGGGTCCATCTAATCCAGCATCCTGTTCTTAGCAGTGGCAACCTACCTTCAGAAGCCATACAATCAGAGGCATATCTAGGGTAGAGAGGCTAGGGCACGTACCCTGGGTGCCATTTGAAGAGGGGCACCATCAGTCACCAGACACCCTCCCCAACACAAACCCCATTTCAGATGTGTCATATACCCAGAGACACCCTCACCATTTTCCTTATTGAAGCCTCAGTTGTACCCTTAGTTAGAATGGGTTTAGTTGCCTTTTGTACAGATTCGGAGGGAGGGAACCTTAGTTAGACCCTGTCCCTTCAAGAAGCCCTCTAGAGGCAAAGCACTATAGCATTTTTATTAGATAGCAGTTCCTGTTTAGTTCAGGTGTCCGGGGGAAGGCTAGAGACAGCAATATCTCAGATGTTTAAGGTGTTAAAGATCCATGGTATTTGAGTAATCAAGTTTCGACAGAATTGCAAGGAAACAGAGTTCAAGTAGAGGACCCCGGGAGATCTCAGAAGTGGCAAAGCAGTGCAGACTTCCTTGAAAGCAGTTAAAGAAAAGTTGGTGTCTGCAAGTTCTTCAAACCATCTCCAGTCATTTCCAGCATCGCAAGTATTTATTATTAGTTAGACTTCATGGGAGGAGTCAGAGTCCTGAACTTTCAATATTATTAAGCTGCTTTTGAACTGTTGCTTATTTGATTTTGGGTCTTACACTCTGTACTGGCCAAGTGCAAGGCACCTGATTTTAGTTTGCTTGGGGAACAGTGTTGGCATGGCATGGAAAATCTAAAGGGGGAAATTGTTAGCATGGCCTGGATGCAGAGATCAAAAAGGGATCAAAGCAGAAAGATTCTTCGCTTGAGTTAACTTACAAGAGTCAAGTATTATGTTTGCTGCATTTGCTGACAGGTGCCTGAGCCTAACCACAAGCTAGCTTTCAGTGCCCACATTCTATGACAGTTTCCAAGAACATGTTTGTCTCTCCTGTTCCTTGCAATACTAAGAAAAGTTCTTTGTTCTGTAACATTCTGGGTAGCCCCCACCTCTTGGCCACCATGAGTTGCTACGCAGAATAAGTATTAACCTTGCTAATTAACTTCTGTAATACGGAACTGCTTGTCATATAAGATAGCGCAAGTGGCGTGGAGATTGGTAAGTTAACTGAGCAAACCATGCCCAACTGTAAACCACTATAAAAGTTTATGCATGCCTTTGATCTGGGTCCCTGAATTCCAGGTACCCAGGTAGCTACTTGCCTGCTGCTATCAGGCCTGAATAAAATACCTTCCTGATCAAGAAACAGTCATCCTATTTGTTGTTTGATCCTGTCTTGTTCGTGACTGCTACCTTGGACAGAGGTAACAACAAACAGTGGTGAGGAACCTTTGGCACTCCAGATGTTACGGACTACAATTCCCATCAGCCCCTGCCAGCATAGCCAATTGGCCATGCTGGCAGGGGCTGATGGGAATTGTAGTCCATAACATCTGGAGTGCCAAAGGTTCACCACCACGGCAACAGAACATGATGTGTCCAGCTTTAAACTATGGATTGCACATAGTCCACAGTCCAACCCTGGGCTTGGTCTGACTGGGCCCAGTTTTATACTGCTGGCTCCACCTCTGAAGCTCCCCTTCTAAAGTCAGGTGGCCTTTGGAGGCAGAGCTAACAGTATAAAGCTGGACTCAACCAGGCCAGGCTCACAGTTGGATGCTGGGCTCAGCCTTGCCGAGTTCAACATTAAACTGTGGACTCTGCCTCCAAAGTCCATGTGGGATTTCAGAGGCGGTGCATGTAGTTTAATGCTGGACCCATCCAGTCTGCAGAAAAGGGCAAGAGGAGATAGATTTCAGTGCTCACCCTAGGTGCTCGCCCATAGATATTCCCTTAATCCAACAGTTCTCAACCTGTGGGTCGGGACCATTTTGGGAGTCGAATGACCCTTTCACAGGGGTCGCCTAAGACTTTCTGCATCAGTGTTCTCCATCTGTAAAATGGATAAATGTTAGGGTTGGGGGTCACCACAACATGAGGAACTGTATTAAAGGGTCGCAACATTAGGAAGGTTGAGAACCACTGCCTTAATCCCAATCAAAATATGAAAATAACAGATTTCTCTTTTGCCTCAACGTTGGCCATTCAGAGGCATCCTTGTCTTCGTGAATGCACTTCTCTACATTGAACAAGGTCAATATGGATTGATGATAAAATACAAAGCAGTACACATGAAAATGTAGTATGGCAAATTAAAACCCAGAAGAAGAGTTGGCTTTTCTACCCTGTTTTTCTTTACCTTTAAGGAGTCTCAAAGCAGTTTGTCGCACTGGGCCCCGTTTTAAAACCACAATCACCTTTAAAAGGAATCCAATCCAGTTGCAATTAGCATAAACCTAGACAGCAAATTTCATAAGTTAACTATAAATTGATGTCTTGTGCCTCTCCTGAGGATACTGCCAATCAATTTCATTGGGTTTTTTTCACATTCACCCTTAGAAATCATTAGAACAACCTTGTGAGGTAGGTCAGTATTCCCAGTCCCATATGGCAGGTGAGACACTTGCACAGCTTGCTTGAGGTCATGGCAGAACCAAGATTTGAACGAAGGCTTTGGGGGTTCACAATACTAGAACCAGGGGGCATTCATTGAAAATGCTGGGGGGAAGAATTAGGACTAATAAAAGGAAACACTTCTTCACGCAACGTGTGATTGGTGTTTGGAATATGCTGCCACAGGAGGTGATGATGGCCACTAACCTGGATAGCTTTAAAGGGGGCTTGGACAGATTTATGGAGGAGAAGTCAATTTATGGCTACCAATCTTGATCCTCTTTGATCTGAGATTGCAAATGCCTTAACAGTCCAGGTGCTCGGGAGCAACAGCCGCAGAAGGCCATTGCTTTCACCTCCTGCATGTGAGCTCCCAAAGGCACCTGGTGGGCCACTGCAGAGAGCTGGACTAGATGGACTCTGGTCTGATCCAGCTGGCTTGTTCTTGTTCTTATGTTCTTATGAAGGCTCTACCATCACAATGCTCCTTAATACAACTCTCCGGGCAATCTTCTACATGCCAACAGAGTGGTTTGCAGAAACATGCTGCTTTCCAAATGAACAAATCTGCTTTCCATCAGTCGTCTCTGGATTAGGAAAATACAACTATTTCCTGTTCTGATTCTATGACAAGGAGCAGCAGAGATGCGAAGAGCCTATTGGATTTCGACAATTGTAGCAATCATCTTTTCGACGCCACAAAAAAAGACTTCCCACGAACAAAGTGCGGCCGGTAATGAGCAATTCATCCCAAAGCGCAAAGAATCAAGAGGCCCACGGGACAGTTCCCCGAGAAACGTCGAGGGACTGCTTGTTTTGCATTAAAATTTCATGCCGAAGCAACAAAATCACTGCAGCATGCAACATCAATTTATGCCTCGTGTTGCATTCGCTTCTCTAAAAGCCTTTGCAACAGCAGCATGGCTGTGGGCTCATAAAGAAAGGGGAATGCCACTAAAATAGGATTGAAATAGAAGAAATGCTTTGGCAACAAGAGCCCGCCCTAATTTGGATGGTTCAGACTAGCCCGATTTCATCAGCTCTCGGAAGCAAAGCAGGGTCAGCCCTGGCTAGTAGAATCATAGAATCATAGATCTGGAAGAGACCACAAGGGCCATCAAGTCCAACCCCCTGCCATGCAATAATACACAATCAAAGCACTCCTGACAGATGGCCATCCAAGCCTCTCTTTTAAAACCTCCAAAGAAGGAGACTCCACCACTCTCCGAGGTAGTGCATTCCACTGTCGAAAAGCCCTTACTGTCAGGAAGTTCTTCCGGATGTTTAGGTGGAATCTCTTTTCTTTCACCTTGAATCCATTACTCCTGGTCCCAGTCTCTGGGTCAATCACAACCCCCACCCCACCCTGTGGGCACCACGCCACTGCCAAAACCTTCAAATATCTAAACATGGCTATCATGTCATCTCTTAACCTTCTCTTCACCAAACTAAACATATCCAGCTCCCCAAGTCTCTCCTTGTAGGGCACGGATTCCAGACCTTTTACCATTTTGGTTGCCCTCTGGATCTGTTCCAGCTCCTCTGGAGCTGTTCCAGTCAATATCCTTCTTGAATTGTGGTGCCCAGAACTGTACACAATATTCCAGGTGAGGCATAACCAGTGCAGAATAGAGGGGTACAATTACATCCCCCGATCTAGACCAGGGGTCTGCAACCTGCGGCTCTCCAGATGTTCATGGACTACAATTCCCATCAGCCCCTGCCACCATGGCCAATTGGTCATGGTGGCAGGGGCTGGTGGGAATTGTAGCCCATGAACATCTGGAGAGCCACAGGTTCATGGTGGCAGGGGCTGATGGGAATTGTAGTCCATGAACATCTGGAGAGCCGCAGGTTGCAGACCCCTGATCTAGACACTATACTCCTGTTGATGCAGCTCAGTTCTACGGTAATCCAAAAGACCAAGTTGTTTTAAACGCGCCTTTACAAGTGGTCCCTAATTGGAGACCTTTCAAAAGCATATCCCATCATGTTTCTTTCTCATTTGTACGAAACAATGACTGTTCCTAATTACATCTCTGCTCTGGTTCTCGTTAGCCATCCAAACCAGATGAGGAGCCCTTCATTAGACACAATGAGATGCAAAGACAGCCACTGTACAACATAAAAGACCGCCTGCTGGATTCAGGCAGATATGCCAGACATGCAAATGTTCTTGGCCTGTTTTCAACACGCCACAGTCAACTGGAGCTAGTCTAGATGCGTTATGCAGTGACCTGGTCAAGCAAATGGGTACCGTCCCTAAAGGTGAGCCATTATGCAGTCTCAAAGAGTATTTTCAGATGGGATGAATTTCCTTGCCAGGCACCGTGCTTTGCCCTGACCTGGCCAACTTTACCTTTTCAGGGTTTAGGCAACATCATTAAAAGATGATCCCAAGCAGAAGAAACTTTCAAAAAGCAAAATCAGGAGATCTGTAACCTAAATCTGGTGCCTCCTATAGAGCGATCTGTAAATCTGCTCTAGGAGTTGCTATACCATAGGGAAGAACAGTTGTTTCAACTCGTAGAAGGCTTAGGGGTGGGAACATAGAGGAGCCTCGAAGGTATGTGCATTGTTATGTCACTTCCAGGTTTTTACTGGCAGATCTATGGTAAAAACCACAGAGTTTCCAGTGGTTCCAGGAGCTCTTCCCCTATTACTTCTGAGTTTTCATTCAAAGTGCCATAGTGGCATATAGGACATTTAACAAAAAATGCTCATGCCACCAGTTGGAATGTTGGAAGCCAGACCTCTATGGTAAAACCACAGAGTTTCCAGTGATTCCAAGAGCTATTCCCCTATCACTTCTGAGTTTTCATTCAAAGTGCCATATAGGACATTTAATGCTCATGCCATCAACTGGAGCATTGGAAGCCAATAGCACGGGGGGGGGGGGCAATTTCTCAGGCTCATTTGGAAGTGGTAAGGATAACAAACTGAAGTCTAATCCTGTTTAATTCAATCCTAATTAACCCTTTCTTGGGTAGCATGCTTAACTGTGTTGTATGTTTCAACTCCAAGGTATCTTGGACGAGACCAACCATCTAAAACCATTTCAAATCAGTTTCAGACCTCACTTGGGAACACTCTTTAGAAACTCTGATGGTTAATCTGACCGGAGAGGTGAGAGATGGCTTCCTCTGAATGGGATTTTATTCCCTCTTAAGTAGCAGGCTTGCAATTTGGGGGTGCTTTTAAATTAGGGTTGCCAGCCTTGGGTTGGGAACTACCTGGACATTTGGGGGAAGGTCATGCCTTAGGAAAGTGGGATTTGGTAGGGAGAGGGATATTAGCAGGATATAATACCATACAGCCTACCTTCCACCAATAGCATATCTAGGTGGGGCAGAGGGGGCATACAACCCATGTGCCATTTGCCTAGTTCAGTGATGGCGAACCTTTTTGAGACCGAGTGCCCAAACTGCAACCCAAAACCAACGTATTTATCGCAAAGTGTCAGCACGGCAGTTTAACCTGAATACTGAGGTTTTAGTTTAGGAAAACATGGTTGGCACTGAGGTGTGCGTTACTCGGGAGTAAGCTTGGTGGTAAAAGGTGGCTTTGCTTTGAAGCAACCATGCAACTCTTCGAACGGGGTGACTCACGACCCTAGGAGGGTTTACTCAGAAGCAAGCCACATTGCCAGCAACTGACCTTACTCCCAGGTAAAGGATCGCGCTTTAGTTCTTTGCATGAAAATCAGTGGGGTTTAACAGTGCTTAACAGGGTTACCTATACGGCTTCCCCAAAACTAGGTCTTAGGTTTGATGCTAATAATTGAGTCCAGCGGCCCAGGCCAGCCTCGAGGTGTGTGTGTGGGGCAATTCCCCCCCCCCCCGCATGATGAACTCTGTTTGTGCGTGCCCACAGAGAGGGCTCTGAGTACCACCTCGGGCACCTGTGCCATAGGTTCGCCATCACTGGCCTAGATCACATGTGGTGCATTTTGGCCACATGCCCCCCCTCTCTCATCCCTATGCCCATCCCCTGCCAAACACCCCCTGTCCCTCAGGCCCATGCCCCCAAACTCCATCTACCTGCCACACACCCCCTTCCAGCAAAAGAAAATCAACACACCTTTTCTCTGCCAAAGTGGAATCAAGGCCGGCAATACACTGGGGGCAGGGACCAGGCCAGGAAGGAACTGCTCTTTCCCCGGCCTTGTCTGCATCCCCAGTGCCTTGCTGGCCTCAGTGCAGCACTGTTCACCCAGGGGCAAATAAGGTGAAATTTAAAGGAAGTGCCTTTAAAATTCGCCTTACTTTCCTCTGTTGGAGCAGCACCAAGGCTGGCAACACACTGTAGATCTGTGGTGGCGAACCTATGGCACTCTAGATGTTCGTGGACTACAATCCCCATCAGCCCCTGCCAGCATGGGCAATTGGCCATGATGGCAGGGGCTGATGGGGATTGTAGTCAATGAACATCTGGAGTGCTGTAGGTTCGTCACCACTGCTGTAGATGGTCCCACGGAACAGGAAGGAGCGCACTTTCCCTAGCCGTATCTCCATCTCCAGTGTTGCCAGCTGCTCATATGGAGGAAAGGTTTGTTAATTTTTTGCAGGGGACATGGAGGAGCAGGGGGAGTTTGGGGGGGGAGTTTGGGGGGAGGCAGGTGGAGTTCAGCTGGGGGCTTGGTGTGGGAGTTATGGCACCCAGGGTAATCCCCAAACACTGTTTTGTAGTAATTTACCACTGCCTTCCACACCTGCCATTTCCTCCCAAGGAACTGGTATTTGTCACTAGAAAACCAGCTGTAATTCCAGGAGATCTTCAGCCATCAACTGGAGACTGGCAACCTTATTTTAGATGCACAGGACAGCGTCATTTTATCTACGACACACCATGCTGACAGTTTGGGTCGGCATGCCAGCTGAATCCCTTCCGCGGAAAGGGCAACACGGCCACATTCATCCGTGTCTTGGTCACTGCCAGGTGAGATTTTTTTATAATAGGCTTCCCAAGACAGTTTGTGAACTTAAATCAGTGCAAAAGGCAGCAGCGGGCCCGCTAGCAGGCATCAATTACAGGCGATGCATCCCGGCTGGCACATAAAGCATTTCACTGGCGACCTGTCCATTCCCAAATTCAACAGCAAATTGCTGTTTTTGACCTTGACGTCCCCAACTAATCTGGGATCAGGCTATGTCAAAGCCGAGCTGATCCAAGAAGTACCTGCCCAAGTTCTACCTATCAATTACTGGTGCTTTTTAAAACTCCTTTTCTTCTACGTCGAGCTTTTTTTTTCTTTGCCGGAAAAGACAAGTTCTTCTATTTTATGCATGGTTGTATCTTTGAAACCACCTCAGGCAAATTCATTTGGGGAGGTCATACCCCCCCAAAAAACCCTTTTAAAAATAAAATAAAAGAGAAATAAATTAAATTCAGACCGCAGCTTGTTTCCTGGGCTCCCCTCCTCCCCTCTAGCTCATGTTTCTCATTTGTCTATAGACATGCGGCTCCTCACTATCCCTCTATCACTCTTCTGGCTTCAAAAAAAAAATATATATCGAGTACATTCATTCCCAGGCTTCTGCAGATACATGCTAGTGATATTCCGGCACAATCTGTCTTGAAATTTGAATGAAGTGCCAGCAGCCAAGCCACTGTACCTTCATCTTCATTGTCAGCTAATTTTTACAGACAGAGAACAAGGTTCCTCATTTACAGATTCTGACAACTTGTAGACAGGAGGAAGCCTTGCTTGATGCTTGCTTTCCGCACTAGCAGAGAGGGGGAAATGTTTGACGGATGCGAGGGCGAAAAGTGCCAGCATTTTAACTTCAATTAGTGTTAGCGGTGCACTAGAAACCAGGGATGGGGAGAATTAGGGTATTTAATTAGTGTTTTGTCACGGTCCTTTGTGATGGAGGGCTCCGCCCCTCCCCTTTGCCACATTGTGGAAGCACTGAGCTGGAACGGAGAGACATCCTAGTAGAACACAAAGCCCTCCAGCAAGGAAAGCTATCCGGTTTCTCCTTCCACACCCACATTAACTAGTAATTATTGGCCAATTTTGTACAAGGTGTTTGCTGCGTGGTGGAGGCAAATGTCTGCCTTCACGAGATTTCTTTATAGATTTACTTCCTCTAGTCCCGCTTTCATTTTCCACTCTCTCCGCAGCAAGCAAAGTCACTTATAGAACGATTTTAATTTTGCCTTGCTACCCGAGCGAGACAGGCTGGAAATAAAACATTTCTGTAACCAAAGGGGCAGAACAGTTCAGAACTCCACAGAGGAAATGTTTCATTTCCTGCCTGGAAATGTTTGAAAAGTTGTGTGTGGAAAGGCTTTGGAGCTGTCCAGAGCGGAACCTGGGATTTTGTGAGTGAACTTTGGCTTGTCAGTTGACAGGCAGACGATCATGGATGTTGTTTCTGAATGTTACTCTAGCCTACAGAGTTTGAGAAAGTCACACCTGTATGTACGATGGACTAAAAACCTTTAGAACTGGTTTGAGGTAGTGCATGAAGAATCTTGGGAAACGTAGTTTTTAGAACAGTGCCAAATGCTCCTCTGTTAGAGTCCTTCCTTTATGAACTTAGGGTTTATGGCAGTGGTGGCGAACCTTTGGCACTCCAGATGTTATGGATTCCAATTCCCATCAGCCCCTACCAGCATGGCCAATTGACCATGATGGCAGGGGCTGATGGGAATTGTAGTCCATAACATCTGGAGTGGCAAAGGTTCGCCACCACGGGTTTATGGGCTAGGTCACTGGGAACCTTGAAAAATAAATAAATTTAAACCTGGATGCTCCCATGGGGAACCCCAACAATCCATAGTCCTTACAGGCTTAATTGAGAGAATTCGGACCACTGTTCCAACCTTTTTTCTCCCAGGCTCACCCTTCCTTGGTTTACACGTGCCAGGCAACAAATTAAAATTCATGCCCACACAGTTGATTGAAAGCAAAATTTGATCCCTTTACAGGCACCGTATTTGTTTCTTTGCTTTTTCTGACACTTGCAATCTCTTCACTAGACTTTTTGTTCCTGAGGACAGATGGATGTAGACTCTGTCTAAAATCTGGCCTTGACATGGCTTTTTGTATGTTTACTGTCAGTCCCTTTGTTCCAAAGCTGTTGAGACAGTTTTGGCACTTTTTGGGAGAGAATGTCGCTTCCAGAAAACAAGCCCATTAAGATTCCTGCATGTCTGTCGGCCCTGTAAGCAAAGCTGGGAGGATGAAAGTGGGTACCAATTTAAGAGTTGAGTTCCGCAGGGCCTGTAAGACTGAGCTGTTTTGCCGGGCCTTTGGGGAGGCTGGCTGCTGATGGCCCCCCCTCCTTTTATAACATCAGTGGATCCTGCCGTCCCCCCTCCCTCTCTCTTTTTTAGGGGACTTGATTGTAGGTGCTATGTGTTATGCTGATTTAGTGTGCTGCGTTTTAATGGGATGGGGTTTATTTTATGTAGAGCCAAATTAATTAATATTTAACTGATTTTAGTCCTGATTTTATTGTGCACTATTTATGTTTGTTGTTCACCGCCCTGAGTATATATACTGTTGGAGTGTCCAAGGTGGGGGAAAAGAACCATTTGTTAACAAGTAAAGGGTGCAATTAGCAAGCTGGATTTACATCTGTTGAGTGGGATCCACCCATTAGCATGTGAGTAATAATGAAGATTAGCACTGAAGATCCCACCCAACACATGTAAATCTAGCTTGCTAATTGCATCCTTTACTTGTTAACAGACAATGGTTCTTTCCCCCACCCTGGACACTCCAACAGGTCTATATACTCCACTTGCTTTTCTACTATCAGATCCTCTGAAGATGCCAGCTACAGATGCAGGCGAAACGTCAGGAGAGAATGGTGCTAGAACACGGCCATACAGCCCAGAAAGCACACAGCACCCCAGTGATTCCAGACGTGAAAGCCTTCGACAATTGATTGATTGATTCATTCATTCATTCATTGATTCATTGATTCATTGATTCATTCATTCATTCATTCATTCATTCATTCATTCATTCATTCATTCATTCATTCATTCATTGATTAAATAGCCTGGGCCATCCAGATGAAGGCAATTTTTGCCTATAGCCTTCCCGACTTGCTAATTCATAGAATCTCCTAGTGCAGTCCGGAAGCACAGGAAAAAACTTGGTTCCTGTTCCCCATGTTTGGGAAAAGGTTTGATAGAAGTTTTTCTTCCCAGTTTCTTCCCATCTCTGGTTTTGGAATCTTCCAACATCCCCTTTCCTATTTTTTTTCCTACAAAAGGTGGCAGACCTCTCTCCTCCACAACACCACGAGTCCTCTCCCTAAGGCTAAAAACATGGACAGGTGCCCACTTTCTCTCATCCCTGACCTTTTCTTGCCTTCTCCTTCCTCTATTCCCTCTATTTAGATTGGAAGCTTGCTGGGACAGGGACCAGTCTTTTAGATTCTGCTGCTCTGAGAAAGCATGTTTATTCATGAGCACCAGAGAACCATCAGAAAGCTGTACATTTCTATTGCCTCTGCAAAAAAAGAAGCGAAGAATTCGTCAGCATCACCAATTCAAGCGGTTATATCCCAGCTCCAAGTCATTATTTAATAACTCCGACTCTCTTCTTCTGCCATACAAGGCAGCAAAATCAAGATGTCCTCAGGGCTGTATTATTTGGCTGAGATTTCTTTTGCTAGAGGGTCCAAAAGTCCAACATATTCAGGTCTGGTTGTTGTGGGTTTTTCGAGCTGTGTGGCTGTGGTCCGATAGATCTTGTTCCTAATGTTCTGCCTGCACCTGTGGCTGGCATCTTCAAAGGTGTATCACAGAGAAAAGTATGTCACACACTGTAACACATGGTCAGAGGCGTAGCTCCAAGGGGATGGGAGTGCGCGATGCACCTGGCGTGTACCCCTGTGGTGGTGTGGCGGAGGTGGGGATGTGGCAGGGGTGGGGGCGGGGGCGTTCCAGGGTAGGGCAAGTGAGTTCTGGGATGGGATTGGGCGGAGGACACACTGATGCACCAGACGCTTTCCCCCCTTGCTATGCCTCTGCACAAGGTGTGTTAGACACAGTGTTTAACACACTTCCCTCTATGATATGTTAGGAACAAGATCTACCAGACCATGGCCACACAGCCCGGAAAACCCACAACAGCCAGTTGAATTTGGCTGTGAAAGCCTTTGACAATACATATTCAGGTCTCCTCATTTTGTGCAGAAGCCGGATCTGCAATCACCAGCCATCAATATGATGGTAACACTGTCATTTGTATGCAGAGGATCTCCCTCTTTGGAAGGCCATCTCCAATTCAAGCTAATGATTGTGCACAAAACAATAAACTAAACACAGGGGACAAATACTTCCTAAAGGGGTAAAGTAATTCTCAAAGCGTCATCTCGCTTACAACATTTAACCAAAGTCTTTTTTTTAAAAAAAGAAACTCACTTGCAGATCATAAACGAGAGCTTCATTTATACATATTCACTTCCTGCTATTTCTTCCTCTGAATTTTCTGGAATAAGTAACCTTTCAGTTCATCGCTGAGTGGTTACGATTGGAAAAGAAACTGCAAGACACGCATCAAAAATAATCCTTAAGGACTAAAATGCATGGCAAACAGGGATCCTTTCTGATTACAGAACAGATTAAAAAGTCATAACAACATTTACTAGGCCCATGGTGGCGAACCTTTGGCACTCCAGATGTTATGGACTACAATTCCCATCAGCCCCCTCCAACATGGCCAATTGGCCATCCTGGAAGGGGCTGATGGGAATTGTAGTCCATAACACCTGGAGTGCCAAAGGTTCGCCACCACTGTACTAGGCTGACTATGTTTATGGTGTGGTTTGCCATTGCCTTCCCTAATCATCTACACTTTTCCACCAGTCAGCTGGGTACACATTTTACCAGCGTTGGAAAGGATGGAAGGCTCAGTCAACCTTGAGCAGATCACTTGAAACAGACTTCCTTTGGGATCGAACTCAGGTTATGAGCAGAGCTTTTGACTGCAGTACTGCAGGTTCCCACTCCATGCTATGGGAAGGGGGATCTTCTATTAACCAAATTTTAATCAATTAGTCAAATTGAAGCAAAATTTTCAGACAAAGCATCATGCCCAGGCTTGGGGTCGACCCATGAAAGGGTAGCTTTTGTTCTTCTGTGGCAGGAAGTAAAATTGAAAACAGAGTTCTGTGCACCACTTAATATGATGCTATGTTGCTCCTAAAATTTAGCAGAGCCTTTCCCACAGAAAATATCTTCCTACATGTTTACTTGGAATGCAATCTCATTCCATTTCTCCCTTCAATATTCTGTTTGTTCTCTAGACTTGTTTCTTGTTATCCCAGCAGCTAAAGCATCTCTGAATGAATGGTTTATTAAGAATGTAAGAAAAAGCCTGCTGGATCAGACCAGAGTCCATCTAGTCCAGCACTCTGCTACTCGCAGTGGCCCACCAGGTGCCTTGGGGAGCTCACGTGCAGGATGTGAAAGCAATGGCCTTCTGCTGCTGCTGCTGCTGCTCCCAAGCACCTGGTCTGCTAAGGCATTTGCAATCTCAGATCAAGGAGGATCAAGATTGGTAACCATAGATCGACTTCTCCTCCATAAATCTGTCCAAGCCCCTTTTAAAGCTATCCAGGTTAGTGGCCATCACCATCTCCTGTGGCAGCAAATTCCAAACACCAATCACACGTTGCGTGAAAAAATGTTTCCTTTTATTAGTCCTAATTCTTCCCCCCAGCATTTTCAATGTATGCCCCCTGGTTCTAGTATTGTGAATAAGAGAGAGAAATTTTTTCTCTGTCAACATTTTCTACCCCATGCATAATTTTATAGACTTCAACCATATCCCCCCTCAGACGTCTCCTCTCCAAACTAAAGAGTCCCAAACGTTGCAGCCTCTCCTCATAAGGAAGGTGCTCCAGTCCCTCAATCATCCTCGTTGCCCTTCTCTGCACTTTTTCTATCTCTTCGATATCTCTATTCTTCTATCTCTATTTTCTATCTCTATTCTTGTTTTTATTGGGAGAGTGAGGTTAAATAACTTTTTTTCCCAGTTTGCAGGCAAAGCCACTACTTACTATTTCAAGGGGTTTTTTATGGGTGTAATTCTGTAATTGCGCCATAACCGTAATTAATAAAAAAGAATGCGAGTCTACCAGCAAAACAAAAACTAATGAAAACTGAATTGCTCTCCTCCGGAGGAGAGTTTATAATTAACAATTGTTCAGGGATGACAATGCCAGCGGTAACAGAGAACAGGAAATAACTACACTGGAAACAGATGAAAAATTAAAAAGAACGTTGGACTTCATGAACCTCAACTGTACTTTGATTGTCAGTACTGAACAATACTGCTAGTCGGCTGTGTTCCTGTTTAAAAAAATCTGCAAATAAATAAATAAAACTGCAAAGATTGTCATGCCCTTATATAAAGCAGTGGTGTGACTGCACTTGGAGTACTGTGTTCAGTTCTGGTCGCCACATCTCAAAAAGGATATTGAAGAGATAGAAAAAGTGCAGAGAAGGGCAACCAGGATGATTGAGGGAGTGGAGCACCTTCCTTATGAGGAGAGGCTGCAGCGTTTGGGACTCTTTAGTTTGGAGAGGAGACGTCTGAGGGGGGATATGATTGAAGTCTATACAATTATGCATGGGGTAGAAAATGTTGACAGTGAGACATTTTTCTCTCTTTCTCACAATATTAGAACCAGGGGGCATAAATTGAAAATGCTGGGGGGAAGAATTAGGACTAATAAAAGAAAACACTTCTTCATGCAACGTGTGATTGGTGTTTGGAATATGCTGCCACAGGAGGTGGTGATGGCCACTAACCTGGATAGCTTTAAAAGGGGCTTGGACAGATTTATGGAGGAGAAGTCGATCTATGGCTACCAATCTTGATCCTCCTTGATCTGAGATTGCAAATGCCTTAACAGTCCAGGTGCTCAAGAGCAGCAGCCGCAGAAGGCCATTGCTTTCACATCCTGCATGTGAGCTCCCAAAGGCACCTGGTGGGCCACTGCGAGTAGCAGAGAGCTGGACTAGATGGACTCTGGTCTGATCCAGCAGGCTAGTTCTTATGTTCTTATGTTCTTAAATCACCACAAACCACTTGTAAAAAAAGAACAAAAGGACAATGGAGAAAACACTGTGATGCAATGCATAATTCATTACATTTGGAGGGTCCAGCTCAGGTAAATCTCTGCTGGGACGTCAAGATAAACGAAACATTTCAGAAATGTTAGCACAATCCACGGGGTGTTCACACATTAGGATCAGAGATGTTGCTGACAAATGAATTTCGGAATATGATTCTGTCCCAGTTTGTTAACGCTTGGCAGTAATACAGCTCAAGTGTCTTCGCCAACAAAGTTCGGCTCCGGCTGAGGAGGTGAAATGAGATTTTGTACCAGACTGTGTTCAAGCTGACTTGCTGACACATGTTCTGAAGTTCTTTCAGGTGAGTCCCTCACTCTTAATAACACTTTCACTGATTGCTGTGAAACCGCCAGCCACGAAGGGGGCTACTTTGTAGGCACACAGGTAGAAATTCTTCAGCGTGGACCACTGACTTGCTATAAACCCACAGTGATTTCTAAACAGCGGACTCAACCAAGCAGCACGTGGTTGATGAGTGTCTATTTGGATCATTGTTCTTAACTGTCTGTTTGCTAGCCCCTCTTTTGTTTGTTTTCGTGGGAAGAGGGATAGTCAGATTTCCAGGTGCAGAAGAAATGCGGCTTACTAGCAGAGCATTGACTTGGCATGCAGAAGGCCCCGGTTCAATCCCTGGCATCACCAGGTAATGAAAAATTATCAGGTAGAAGGGATGTAAAAAACCTTAGCCTGAGACCTAGGAAAAACACTACTTGTCGGTGTAGAAAATACTGCCTTTGGTGGACCAATGGTGGGATTCTCAGTAGAAGACCTCTTCATGTTGTCACGGATCTGCAATGACTGACTGACTGAACCCCAACAGAGCTCTTAGACATGGACAAGCTTTTTACCCCACCCTAAATGCACACAGAAGAACATAAGAACATAAGAACGAGCCTGCTGGATCACACCAGAGTCCATCTAGTCCAGCACTCTGCTACTCGCAGTGGCCCACCAGATGCCTTTGGGAGCTCACAGGCAGGATGTGAAAGCAATGGCCTTCTGCTGCTGCTGCTGCTCCCGAGCACCTGGTCTGCTAAGAAGCAGCTCTGAAATACTGAGCAAGTTCCAAACAGAAGAGAGTTCATCCATCACTAATCAGGGCAAGGAGGTCAGCCTCGTGCTTGTATAATGTATTGTGTTACATGTTTGTGTTTATGAGTCCACCATTGCTTTTTTTCTCCTTCCAAAAACACACTTCATATTCTATTTCCAAGGGAATAAAAAACTTCGTATTTGCTTAGTAATGAGGCTGCAGAGCCAGTGGATAGAAAGTAGTGAATTAGAAGAAGAAAAAGAAAAGTGACATCACAACCACAATGAGCTTGCTCCCGAAACTGCACATTCCCAAATCTCCAGAAATTTCCCAGGCTGGTGCTGGCAACCCTAACTCCGCCCATGAATAAGGTTTCCAGCTATTATTATTATTATTATTATTATTATTATTATTATTATTATTATTATTATTATTATTATTATTATTATTATTATTATTATTATTATTATTATTATTATTATTGCTTCTGCTGCTGCTGTTGCTGTTGCTGCTGCTGGTGTTTTGTTGTTGTTGTTGTTGTTGTAGATTTCACAGCTGCCAGATCTTTAGCTGGTTGTTGGCCTTCATTACAATTCGAGCCTCACCCAGAGGCCTAGGAAGTTGTAATGTATCGGCGTAGTATTTGTGCGGATCCCAGCAAGGCTGCCTTCTGAATTTGACAGATGTTAATTTTGTCAATTCAAAGATGTTTGAAGTGCTATTCGAAGATGTTTCAATTGCTTATTATTATTATTATTATTATTATTATTATTATTATTATTATTATTATTATTATTATTATTATTATTATTATTATTTAATAAACCACCCACTCTCAAAGGACTCTGGAAAAGAAGCTACCAGGAAGAGAAGCAAAAATAACTGTAAGCTTTTTAAAAAAAAATTCAACCCACAAGACACAGAAGGACAACTTGTGTTCTCTAAAGGACTCTGTTCTATGTAACCTGTAAAAGTTATTCTAATGTATGTTGTTCATCCACTGTGGGCACTGAGAATTTTGGTTGATTTGGATTGGTCGTATTCAACATACTGTCCCTGAATTATCTGGAGTTAAGGCTACCCTTTAGTGATTTTTTTTAAAAAAATTGTGAACAAATAATGAGTTAATGCTACACTTGGAAGTCCTGAAGTCGAAACTCTTTCATGTTAATTATTTTTTTGTGTGGCACATATTTGGCTGTTTTGGTAGCTTCCAGGCGGTGGCTATTACAACTGATCTCCAGGCGACAGAGAACAGTTCATCTCTGGAGCAAATGACTGGTTTGGAAGGTGAATTAAGTGTCATTGTACTTCACTGAAGTCCCTCCCTCCTCAAACCCCACCTTCCTTAGGCTCAAGCACCCAAATCTCCAGGTGTTTCCCAACCCAGAGCTGACAACACCCCCTCCCCCCCAATAAACTTCAATCAGTTGAAGAAGACCTATTTCCAGCTCCCTCTCAAAGGTCTTTGTAGTTATCCTTTGTAGTTATCCTACTCTCTGAGGAGAGTGGAAAGGGGTTAGGAAGAGTGATTTGGCTCCATTTTTGTAGGTATTCTGAAAAGAAGTTACACTTAAGAGCCATCTTGGTATAGTGGTTAAGAGCAGGTGGATTCTAATCTGGAGAACCAGGTTTGATCCCCCACTCCTCCACCTGAGTGGCAGAGGCTTATCCGGTGAACCAGGTGTGTTTCTGCATTTCTGCATTCCTGCTGGGTGACCTTGGGCCAGTCAGTTCTCTCAGAACTCTCTCAGCCCCACCTATCTCACAAGATGTCTGTTGTGGGGAGAGGGAAAGGAGTTTGTAAGCCACCTTGAGTCTCTTTACAAAAGAGTAAGATGGGATATAAATCCAAACTCTTCTTCTTAAGCTGGGGTTTTTTTAAAAATAGCTTTTCATAGTTACGTGTGCTGTTTTATCCAAAGGTATGCTGGAGATTCTTAAAGAAACCTTGCTGATATTTATAAGAAACCACTGATTTTCTTTTTTAAAAAAATAGTTTTACTTCCATTGCAAACTGCTTTCAAATGTCTAAGGAACAGCCCCTTCAGAAATGGGTAATAAATAAATAAGCACCACTGGATATTCAGCCTTGATTTGCCTTTTCTGCTGGCCCATGAAGTTACATCTAGACCTGTGTCTAATAGAGACACTTCTGTGTGCAATTTTGCCAACTGGGACTAAAAGCTTAGAGGGAGAAATCTTCTCCCAAAGACTGTTTGCAGCATTTCCAAAGGTTTTTCGCTCTGTTTGGCTGATTCCCGAGTCATTTTCCTTTTCAGTTTCAAGAGATTTCTACAGTTTGGGAAGCTTATCCAGATCGAGGGTGAACTGACAACATTTTTAAAGGATCAGAAAGCTCCCAGCTAGCCAGGCACTGGAAATCTCCAAAAGATTATGCCAGCCTGCCAGGACGTTTTTCTCACCCATAGCTTCAAGAAGTCACTTGGGCTAAATCCTGTCGGTGAACGGTTTCATTTAGATCAAATACCACAGGCTTGTCAAATGAGAACTGCCATTTTGTTGTCCCCGTTGTTGCATACCCAGTGCCTTTAATACCTGCTTGGCAGGCAGAAATTCAACAGGTCGAGCTCCCGTTTTGCTCCTTCCGTGCTGTGGAAGGCTCCAATTCTTAGCTATGTAGCTATTAGAGGTGCAAGGCCCCATGTGAAAAAAATTGGCCACATAACTGCCACGTCAATCACCAATGCATTTCATGCTGCCCTTCAGTGTGGATGGAGCAAGGCTTCCATGTGGCCAATGGAGATCCAGTTTGTTCTGATGTTTTGTTAAAAGTTGCCTCAGCAGTACCTGCCACCCAATTCAAAGACCTTCACTACAAAACTGATGCTCGTTTTAAAAAAGCCATTCTGCTAAACAGAGCTTCTCCCTAAAATGTTGAAGAGTGACTATTAAAATCATCCCCTCATTCCTTAACCTTAATATGTAGTTGGCACTGCCTGAGGTGGCGGCCATTTTGGGCCTAGTTTGGCCTTCTGCCGCTGCCCGTTCAGTGTGTGTACCAACCGCCCTCTCTCAGTATTCAAAAGGTTCCCAAAGGCTCGAAAAAGATTGGGGACCCCCAGTTGACAGGACGAAGAAATGACCGACCCAAAATCTGTCAGTTTGATAAATATTGTTGAATCATGCTCAAATGTGTAAGGATTAATTTGGTAAGGCAGCAGAGGGAAATTTGCGGCTACTTACCAAGTCTATGAACCGTATTAAGCTGCCTTATATCATTCCCTGGTCACATAGCTCAGTCAAGCATGTGAGTTCTGACTGGCAGCGCTTCTCCAGAGAAAACCCTCTCCTGACCCGCTGCCCAAGACTTTTTAAATGCTGAGAAGCAAACACACATGAAGCTGTCTTATATTGAATCAGACCATTGGTTCAGGAAAATCACTGCTGTCTGCTGGCATTTCACACTGCTGGTGTTTCACATTGCCAACTAGCCAACACTTTTTAACTGGAGAGGCTGCGGACTGAACTTGCGACCTTCCCCGTGGAAAGAAGATGCTCTGCGCTGAGCCGTGGCCATTTCTGTTAGGCCATGGTCCTGAGAACAAATAGGGCTTCACCATGCCCAGGAACAGAATTCCCAGAAGGGAGGCAGGGGGACACACCTGGTCAAAAGGTTCCATCGCATTAGCAGAGAGTCTCCTTCTTTGGAGGTTTTTAAACAAAGGCTGGATCAGCATATGTCGGGAGTGCTTTGATTGTGTGTTCCTGCATTGCAGGGGATTGGACTTGATGGCCCTTGTGGTCTCTTCCAACTCTATGGCCCCTTCTGCACATGCAAAATAATGCGTTTTCAAACCACTTTCACAACTGTTTGCAAGTGGATTTTGCCGTTCCGCATAGCTTCAAAGAGCACTGAAAGCAGTTTGAAAGTGCATTATTCTGCATGTGCGGAATGAGCTTATGATTCTATGATCTCCACAATGTAGACCTTGAAACATATGAACCTACCATGAGAGACACTTCCAGTTATGTTGCTTTACTGCTCTGTGGTTGTTTTTAAGACTACTGATGGCTCATCAGTAACTCTTTTCAAAGCTAATGTCGGAATGAAACCCATTCGGGGCTTGTTGTATTACCCAATATTAAGAGTCTAGGAGAAGAAGAGTTGGTTTTTATACCTTGCTTTTCTCAATCGTAAGGAGTCTCAAAGCGGCTGACAAACTCCTTCCCTTCCTCTCCCCACAACAGACACTTTGTGGGATAGGTGGGGCTGAGAGAATTCTTGTGATTAGTTTAAGGCCAACCAGTAGGCTTCATGTGGGGGAGCAGGGAAACAAACCTGGTTCACCAGATTAGAGTACACCACTCCTGTGGAGGAGTGGGCAGTCAAACCTTGTTCTCCAGATTAGAATCCACCGCTTTTAACTGCTACACCTTGGTGACAAATTAATAGGTGTGTCTTCACATACTGCACAAGACGAAAACTGAGGGAACAGGCAAATGATTTGTCAAAACGTTGATAGCTCAATGGAAGACTCCCAATAAGGTTGCCAACCTTCAGGTGGGACCTGGAGATCCTACAGCCATTGTGGCGAACCTTTGGCACTCCAGATGTTATGACTACAATTCCCATCAGCCCCTTCCAGCATGGCCAATAGGCCATGCTGGCAGGGGCTGATGGGAATTGTAGTCCAAAACATCTGGAGTGCCAAAGGTTCACCACCACTGTCCTACAGGATTACAGTTCATCTCCAGACAATAGAAAGCAGCTCCTTTGAGAAAATGGCTGCTTTGAAGGATGGATTCTATAGCATTGTCACCACCACCACCACCACCACCCCCGGGTTCCTGTCCTCCCCAGGATTCATCTCCAAATCTCCAGGAGTTTCCCAGCCTGCATCTGCCAACCTTACCCCTCCCCCAGGACCTATCTTCCTTAAACCCAAGGAACAAAAAGCTGGCAAACTTAGTTCCACAGCAGAAATATTTGCAAAAGGAAGCGGTCTTCCAATAGCAGAGGGGCCTAAAGAACACATATCTAGAAGAAAGAAGAAGAAGAAGAAGAAGAATAAGAAGAAGAAGAAGAAGAAGAAGAAGAAGAAGAAGAAGAAGAAGAAGAAGAAGAAGAAGAAGAGGAGGAGGAGGAGGAGGAGGAGGAGGGGGGGAGGAGGGGGAGAGGGGGGAGAAGGAGGGAGAGGGGGAGGAGGAGGAGGGGGAGGAGGAGGAGGAGGAGGGGGAGAGAAGAAGAAGAAGAAGAAGAAGAAGAAGAAGAAGAAGAAGAAGAAGAGGAGGAGGAGGAGGAGGAGGAGGAGGAGTTTGGATTTATATCCCCCCTTTCTCTCCTGCAGGAGACTCAAAGGGGCTTACAATCTCCTTGCCCTTCCCCCCTCACAGCAAACACCCTGTGAGGTAGGTGGGGCTGAGAGAGCTCCGAGAAGCTGTGACTAGCCCAAGGTCACCCAGTTGGCGTGTGTGGGAGTGCACAGACTAATCTGAATTCCCCAGATAAGCCTCCGCAGCTCAAGCGGCAGAGCTGGGAATCAAACCCAGTTCCTCCAGATTAGATACATGAGCTCTTAACTACCTATGCCACATACAAGCAGAGCAGAAGCAAAAGATGAACAGGAAGCAGGAAGAACCAAATGATGTGTTCAAGCAGCTCTGAACAGTACAAAGAATACACTGCAGCTCCCCATTGAATTCAGACGTGATAAAACACACCACGTGAGTAAGTATTTACATTAATTTAAAGCTGCTCACGTGCCGTCCACTCTTCCACACACATAGAGTCAGACCGCTGGTGTATCGAGCTTAGCGATGTTTATATAAGTGATGGCGGACTTAAGACAGGCGCGTCGAAGGTGGCACACTAGCTTTTGCCGATACCCGACAACAACTATGCTCCCTGTCTGAGTCATTTTTGTAATTTGACATTTTCATTATATAACACAACGATTGGGCTGTATTTTTTTTAAAAAAAAATAATGAATGGGTAAATAATTATTTCTCTTTCGTTCGGCTGTGGGTGGGGGTGACACACCAGCCGAGACAAGTTAGGTATTTTCTGAATCTTTGACATGCCAAGCCGAAAAGACTCCCCATCACTGTCAATTCGTCTATGTCAACTGGCAGTAGCCCAGCAGTGTCTTGGGGACAGATAACCCCTAGTAGAGCTGCCAGTTGCAGACTGGGGGATTCCTGGAGATCAGGGTTGAGGCATGGAAATGAGAGGGATCTCAGAAGAGTTCCTAGGTATGAAATAGGGGGGTGCAGCCTTTGGAGGGTGTAGTTTGGGGAGCAGAGGAGATTCGGTAGAGTATGGTGGCATCGAGTCCACCTTCCAAAGCAGCCATTTACTCAAGGTAAACTGAGATCCAGCATGGTATAGTGGTTAAGAACAGGTGGATTCTAATCTGGAGAACTGGGTTTGGTTCCCCACTCCTCCACGTGAGTGGTGGACTCTTATATGGTGAACTGGGTTTGTTTCCCTGCTCCTATGTGTGAAGTCTGCTGGGTGACCTTGGTCTAATCACAGTTCCTTCTAAACTCTCTCAGTCCTACCTACCTCGCAAGGTACCTGTTGTGGAAAGAGGAAGGGAAAAGGAGCTGTTTTGAGTCTCATTACAGGAGAGACAGGTGAAGTATAAATCTAAATCCTCCTCCTCTTCTTCTTCTGTTGCTAGGAGATTAGTTGTAATCCGCTGAGGGGGGGATATGATGTCACTTCCAGGTGACTAGAAATTTCCCCAATAGCCAGAACATCATTTCAGGGCATAATTTCTCCTCAGTTCCTCAAGGGCAGGAGATTGCGGTTTACCTGATGCAGGTGAGCAAATGGCAACTTAATCCAACCCCGTATAACTGTTTTGTATAGATAGTAGCCCGATTTCAATTAGCACAAAATTTCACACATGAATTCTCTCCTAGTGCCCGTGTCATATTTAAACTGAGAGCTTGCATCCTTTGATCCTGTATAGGATGCCCAGATATGAATGTGGTTTTGTGAAATTCTCAGTCTACTCAGAAGGTAGGAAAAAGGTTCATCAAGAAACACCCATTTCACCATAACAACTTGGCCTGGTTGTTAACCAACAGCCGCATGACAAGTTGGTGCCCGGAGCTAGATGTCGAGAGGCAGCGTGTGTGTGTGTGTGTGCCGCGAAAGATGAACCTCTTACAAGGATGCCGGGGGGGGGGGGGGGGGAAAAAACAGATCTCACACTGCGATGAAAATGACCTGTTCGCTCTTCTTTCTTATGACACACTATTTCTGGAGTACTCCTGAGTGGCTGTCAAAAGCTCTTTGCCGAGAGACTTGAAATGGTCGAGGGACCGGCAAGGGACGCTCCCGCCCCCACCCCCTGGGGACCACAAGTGTCAGAAGTGTGCTGAAAAACCGACAATGAGGCGAGAAGGAAGAAAAGAACAGATTGGCTTGGTGACAGGTAACCAGTAGTTAGGCTGTCTGTAAAGGCAACTTTAAGGATGGGGTGGGGGGGAATAGACTTAAAGATGGCAGATGGATACCCGCACTGTGATTTAATCACACCTCTGCGGCTTCTAAGGGTACCAAGCTGTTAAAAAACAATCTTTTTAAAAAATATTTTATTCGTTGTCCCCAAGAGGTGCTAGCAAACCTGTTCATGGCTGCAACGCTTCTGACTTTGTAACTCCATGCTTTTCCACCTGCACCCCCATCCCTGCACACAAAAATCTAGCAGGTCAAGATAGGGTTGCCAAATCTGGGTCAGGAGGTTTTTGGAGACTTGGGGGAGGTGGAGCCTGAAAGGGGGAGGAACCTCAGTGGGGCATTCAAGGGACCCCTCCAAAGCAGCTGTTTTTTCCAGGGGAACTGGTCCTGATAGTCTGGAGATCAGTTGTCATTTTGGGAGATAGAATCATAGAATGATAGAGTTGGAAGAGACCCTAAAGGTCCTCAAGTCCAACCCCCTGCCATGCAGGAACACACAATCAAAGCACTCCTGACAGATGGCCATCGAGGCTCTGGTCAAAAACCTCCAAAGAAGGAGACTCCACCACACTCCAAGGCAGTGCCTTCCAGATCTCCAGATGCCACCTGGAAATTGGCAACCCTGGTAGGGTATAAGCTACATCGCTTGCTCCTGGGTTTATTAGATAGTTATACTCCACTTTTCTTCCAAACGGGGACCTAATATAACTTTACACCATTGTTCTCCCCACTCCAGGTTGGCGGCTGTCTAAGCACCAATATCAAACAACACATCTAGCCCCTTATCCGCTTACCTACAGATTGTATACATAGTACTTTGTTCAAGATAATAATGTAATATGCGTGTTTTTATTGCGCATTTTATTGTGTGTTTTTATTGCACATTTTATTGCATGTTTAAAAATACACGATAAAATGCAAAGCGCTCAGAATCCACCTATAAAATCAGAGTTCATCTGCATAAATCTGAGCCCTTCATCTGAGCCCTTTGGGGATAGGGCGGTATACTAAATTTAATAAATAATAAATTTATTATACTAAATAAATAAATAAATAATAATAATAATAATAATAATAATAATAATAATTATAATTATAATTATAATAATAGGTGCCAAAGAAGATTACGATCTAGTGGTCCCTGAAGCCCACCCAATCAGTCTGCCATCTCTCCCTTTAAAATGGAAACAGAGCAGTGGAAGTAGAACTGAACAAGACATTGTACATTGGGGGTAGGGTTGCCAACTCTGGGTTGGGAAATTCCTGGAGATTTGGCGGATGGAGCCTGGTGAGATTGGATTTTGGTGAAGAAGCTCATCAGGGTATAATGCCATAGACTGCTATTTTCTGATCTCTGTGGCCTGAAGAAGGAGGAGGAGGAGGAGGAGTTTGGATTTATATCCCCCTTCCTCTCCTGTAAGGAGACTCAAAGGGGCTTACAAACTCCTTTCCCTTCCCCCTTCACAACAAACACCCTGTGAGGCGGGTGGGGCTGAGAGAGCTCCGAAGAACTGTGACTAGCCCAAGGTCACCCAGCTGGCATGTGTTGGAATGCCCAAGCTCATCTAGTTCACCAGATAAGCCTCCACAGCTCAAGTGGCAGAGCGGGAAATCAAACCCGGTTCCTCCGGATTAGAGAGTACCTGCTCTTAAGCACTACACCACGCTAACTTTCCCAGCTGTGCTTCTCCTAGTTGTGATTCCAGGAGATCTCCACACTCCACCTTGAAGCTGTAATCCCTAACTGGGGTGCGTCTTGCCAACCATACAGGGGCATATGTATGGAAAACAGCACCTAGGACAAGCACTTGAAAACCCCTCCTCCCCAGCCTGGCTGGGTCCAGCGTTAAACTGTGTGCATGGATTTTGGAGACAGAGCTTCTAGTTTAAAGCTGGACCTAGCCAGGCTGAGCCCAGTGTGAAATCGCAGCTCTACTCTGAAATCCACAGGATTTTGAAGGCAGAGTCTACTGCTTAAAACTGAATCTGCCTGGGGTGGAGCAGAGTTCTTGGTGGGAGGGAGCCGAGCAGCAAGAAAACTCCTTTCAAGTGGCGCCCAGGGCATATGCCCTGGCTGTCCCACCCTAGATACGCCTCTGCAGCTACGGGATGTGAAATCCTAACCCCGGGCCTTTCTTGTAAGCGAATGCCACTGATACTCGTGACGTGCGCTTCCAAGTGAGTCCACTTATGACTGCAGCCAAAAATCTCACAAAAGAGCAGGGATGCTCTCCGTGATCTTGCCACAGGCTTTATTCTTCACGAAGTTCTCTCCCCTGCTGAACAGCAGCTAGCCATAAATCCCAACTGCTCCATTTCCCAAACTCTGCTGAAGTGCTCCAGTGCCTGAACTTTCGCATATAGCTCAGTGGGATGCCAGTCATAAAATTTCAATTTTCTGTTTCTTAAGTGCCGTCATTTACGCATCCTGGTTTCCCATTAATATGTGCCAAACAAGGCTCGTCTCCAGTGCCCCGGTCTTTGGCTCTGCAGCTAGACGGAGACCGCTCGAGCCACAGCCGGCATGAACTTCATACCAGGGGGAAACCGGCACAGTTAATACAGATTAGGAAAGGCAAGCAACAATGAGCAGAACAGTTGGTAACCTGCAGCAGCCGCTGGAAGGGCCTGTTTGAGGTAAAGCAGCTTCCTGTGTTAATACAAGAACTCCACCTTTTCACAAACACCATGCAGTTTAAATACCTGACATACATAAACAAACAGGCTGGCAAGCCATTTTTGTTTATGTTTTTAAAGAATCGATTTCGAATACCTTTAATGGCATATAAAAAGTTTAAGATTAACTTAGCAAGATAATAACAGCCTCTACAACTTCTGACGAGTTAAAATAACACCTGGGTGCTGTGTGGTTTCCGGGCTGTATGGCCGTGTTCTAGCAGCATTCTCTCCTGACGTTTCGCCTGCATCTGTGGCTGGCATCTTCAGAGATTTTCTGAAATTCTTCGAAATTGTAAAATAACACCATTTAAAAATTTAGCCACCGCTTCCAACAGCTCGTAGATGTGGCTGTTTAAAAGATAGATAACCTTCTGTTTATCTGTAATGCCTTCACTTCCATGCAGGAGGGGGATTGTGTGCTTCTTCCTACCCATCTCATAAAAAGGACAATTCAACAGCATATGAGATACTGTTTCTACAGAACCCAAGCCACACGGGCATTTCCTTTCTTTATGTGGGATTCCAAGGTGGCGTCCAAGGCTAAAGGAAGAAGGCAGGGCATTACACCTAGCTAAGGTGGTTGCTCTACGCCACCGGGCCTCAACCAGGAGATAAAGGTACTGGGCTACAATTAATCTATCCACAGGTATTCCCAGAGAGATCGGGGAACAGGTTTTATTAGCTTCCTCTAGCATCTGTTGAAACTCTCTATCAAAAAGTCTCTTCTTGATAGCCCCATAGACCTCCTGCTCTGTTAACATTAGCAGGTCCTTCAAGGAAATGCCCCACTCATTAAGTTTGGCTTCGATTTTAACCCACCACTGGGTTGTGTTTTTAAAGAATCCTTCAGCTTTCTCTCAAACCAGACACATAGCAGACCCAGACGTGGGTTGCCAACTCTAGGTCGGGGGAGGTACCTGGAGATTTGGGGGTGGAGACTGGGGAAGGCAGGACCACAACAGGGTAAAATGTCCTGGACTCCACCTTCCAAAGCAGTCATTTTCTCCAGGGGTTCTGATCTCTGTAGTCTGGGGAAGAGTTATATTTCCTGGAGATCCCCACGCCCCACCTGGAGATTGGCAACTTTAGAACCACAGTATTACCCTCCCTCCCCCCCCCCACAAGTTACTTCATCAAACTACACTTAACTACCATTCATATTCAATGAGAAAATGCCGCAGTTCCAACTATTAGCCAAAAACAGTGTGGAACTCCACGGAGGAAACGTTTTTATTTCCTGCCTCAAAACATTTTAAAAGCTTTTTGCCGAAAGGGCGTTGTGCCGTCTATCTATGGGATCCAGCCAATCTTGTGGATGCCAAATTTGTCCTCCCCCGAGATGGAACCTGTAACGAGGCCATGTTAGTAGATCTCACATATGGTTTTCCTTCAGGTCCTCAGGACCCCCACTGTATTTACCTGCCCATGCCCCTCCTTGTCCAAAAAGGGCTCCAAATCTGAAGCACAGTTAGAATAGGATAGTTCCTTTAGCTACAACTCACCATCAAACTAGAACACAGCCCGCCAAGGTTGTGTCTGTGGGGACCATTGCACCCACCAATCACGTAAGGATCTTACCCAGCAGAGCTTCCAATTGGCTATTAGAGATACAAGTAGCTGTGCAGATTAAAACAACGTAGTTTTAGCAGCTGGGCACCACCACAGTCTTGGCTTTATTCCTTCTCTCTGCTCTCTTCCAATGTACTTTATTTAAAATTACCCATCTTCCCCCCTGCACTTGGGCTTGCTCTGGGAGTGAGGCTGTGACATTTTGTCATTGGCTCTACCTCTCAGGGCAACCATCTCAGAATTTCAAAGGTGCCTGCAGGTACAGAAGGACTGGAGATCCCTGAATTCTGAGATATCCTGTCCCACAATATACCCGGAGCAGTTAAAAGACACACAAAAAAGGGCAGAGACACAAGGAAAGCTCCAGGATTCATTAAACATCTTGAGGGAGTCAGGTGGGAGTCTGTGTTTACTCTAGCAACTGCTAACACCCTGTTGCAGACACCTGCCCAACTTGCAGGGAATGAACTGCATCAAAACAATATGCCAAAAACACATATAGGCTTCTAGACGAATAGACCAGCATAAGGAAAAATCAGCGACAGATTAGCTATGTTGGCAGCTTCCCCTTTGGCAAAGAGTTAAGCAAACACAATTGGCAATGAGCAATCCTATCACAAATGCGTGTCTCTGCTCTAGCTGTGCTGCGGCCTCTTCTCTTCCCTTCTTTCTTGTTGCTTTTTGGTGAGAAAAGAGATATCGATGAACAAGGGCCTCTGGGAATAAGTAAGAAAGGAGATTTTTTTTCTGGGCATAAGTCACCAGTTTTAAACAGCTAGGTGCCTTGAGATTGTGAATTCCATGAGGTATTAAACTGAATGACATTTCTTGTAGTCCTGTACATTTATTGTAACCCTATATATTTCTTGTAATCCTACATTTGCAAATGCAGATGTGGGAAAACCCCATCCACTTTCTCTAGGGCCGTTTCCGCACGGCCCATTAACGACTGCCTGGGGGTGGTAAAAACGCCGCCCCTAGGCCGCCGTTCGCACAGGCGCCGCTGCTGCAACGCAGCAGCGACGACCTGACTCCGCTTCCCTCCCCCCAGGGCGGCGTCAGGCTGCCCTAAACAACAACCCTTTAAAGGGTTGTTGTTGGGGAGGAAGCGTCTTCCTGGTGGCGCGGTGTGAACCGCGCCGCCGGGAAGACGCTGTCTCCCTTCCCCGCCCCACTCATGGTGTCCTCGTCGTCGCCTGCTGGGCGTCGCAGCCCCGCCCACACTGTCCTCCGACCTCCAGGGGTCGAAGGGCAGCGTGGGTGGGGCTGCGACGCCCAGCAGGCGACGACGAGGACACCGTGAGTGGGGCGGGGAAGGGGGAAGAGGCGGCTCCGTGCGGAGCCACCTGCTGTCTGCCGGCCTCCGCTTTGCCTGCTTGCACGCTTGCGTGCGAACGGGCTTGCACCCCCACGCCGCCAGAACTCTTGGCGGCGTGGGGGCGACTGGAGGCCGTGCGGAAACGGCCAAAGTGTTGGAGGATCTCAGTGAAAGTAAGCTGACTGCAAACCCATTATAATTCAGGACAGAAGGGAATAACAGATTTTTAATTAGTCGATGCATGTAAACGTTTTGATGTGCTACAGTGAGGTTTTCCATGCGTGCGTCAGCTGCAAACAAATATCCAGGACTGATTACTCAAAAAAGCTCCATACGTGGAGCTGCCTTGGAAGAATCCCAAGGAACTTGAATTGGGTGCTGTGTGGTTTCCGGGCTGTATGGCCGTGTTCTAGCAGCATTCTCTCCTGACGTTTCGCCTGCATCTGTGGCTGGCATATTCAGAGGAAGATTCCTCTGAAGATGCCAGCCTTCCTCTGAAGATGCCAGCCACAGATGCAGGCGAAACGTCAGGCGAGAATGCTGCTAGAACACGGCCATACAGCCCGGAAACCACACAGCACCCAAGTGATTCCGGCTGTGAAAGCCTTCGACAATACATTGAACTTGAATTGGTACAGAATATATTTGCTAACAAGTGATCACGAATGCATAAAACCATAGAGTTGGAAGGGGCCAGAAAGATCATCTCGTCCAAACCCCTGTTCAGTGCAGGATCAGCCGAGAGCGTCTCAGACAAATGTCCAGCTGCTGCTTGAAGACTGCCAGTGAGAAGGGCGCTCACATGAAACAATATCATACTGATTCAGGCCATTTGGTCAATTGAGGTCAATACTGTCTACTCTCTGGCAGCAGCTCTTCAGCACCTTGGGTTGAAATCTATTGTATCATCTACCACCCAATTCCTTGAACTGGAGACACTGAGGGTTGAACCTGGAATTTTCTGCATGCAAAGCAGATGCTCTATCCTCCCCCTCCCCCTATTCTTCCCCCCAGGGTGGGTGGGCAGCCCACAACCAGTTGCCTGGCCCCCTCCCTCCCTTTCAACCCGGGGGTGTGTGTTCATGTCCAGATGATGGCCTCCTTCTTTCCCCCTCCCCTCCTCCTCCTTCCCCCTCCTTCAGAGTGGTTGGGTCATGCCCAGGCAGAGGCGTAGCTCCAAGGGACAGGGGGCGCAACACACCAGGCGCGTGCCCCTGTGTGGGTGTGGTGAGGGCGTTCTGGGGGCTGAACGGGGGCATTCCAGAGTGGGGGCTGCACCGGTGCACCGGGTGCTTTTCCTCCTTGCTGCGCCTCTGCACCCAGTCCCCGCCCCCCGGATTTTCTATCTTTGTTTTCAATAGGTTTAACAATTCAATAGGAAAGAAACAGGAAAGAAAAAGATGGTTCTTCTTTTAGCTGGTCTAGTTCTGCATTATACCACCTTTTCATGTTATGGTGACCATTTCAAAAGCACACTCAAAGACATCCACTGGCTCCCCCAATTCAAAATCAATCCTAAAGGTTCTGGGGTCAAGCTATCTGAACGATGACAATATGAGCATGCCACTTGTTAGGACCATAATCCAAGGCTGGATTTGTATTATTCTCATGTTTATCAAATGGCAAAAAGTCAACAATTGGTAGGAAAGGCATCCGAGGACAGAACTCAAACTCTTGCCATGTCATGATGCTAGTTTTTCACCTCAAGAATCCATGTCTAAAGTTTCATTAAGGTTTCCCATTATTTGTAGGAGTAGGGATGTAGAAGTAGGGATACCGCTTGTACCTAGGTAGATACGCCACTGCTAGCTCCAGCTAATAGCTCAGTTGGTGTATTGCTTAACCAGGTTCAAGACAGACCGCGATGCACTAGTTTTTTGTTATTATATTCCCAACTGCAATGTTGAAATGCCGGTGACATGGCAAACAAAAGCGTATGACTCCTCTCTTCTGAAATGCAAAGAATCATACGAACGTAAGTGGGTCTCAAAATGTGTCATTTCAAGACATCGCAAGGACTGTTTGCACTGAAAGGTGATGTATGGCGACTGTCACAGGTGCTCTGATTGATTATTGATTGCAATCACCTGCTCCCTTCTGGGATGAAATTTGCCATGATGCCTTCATGCAGCTCCTGATGACTCTCTGTCTTGTTAATGGCAATGTATGCATAGTGCAAAAGACAGATTGCACAGGGAAGAATAAAATAATGCTACGGTTTGCCACGAAGAAAGCAACCTCATCTGACTTAATTCTGTTTCCATCATAGAATCATCGTCGGAAGAGACCAAAAGGGCCATCAAATCCAACCCCCTGCCATGCAGGAACACACAATCAAAGCACTCCCAACATATGCTCATCTAGCCTCTGCTTAAAAACCTCCAGGAAAGGAGACTCCACCACTCTCCCAGGCAGTGAATTCCACCCTCAAACAGCCCTGACAGTCAGGAAGTTTTTCCTAATGTTTAGGTGGAATCTCTTTTCCTGCATTTTGAATCCATTACTCCATATTCTAGTCCAGTGATGGCAAACCTTTTAGAGACTCAGTGCCAGAGGTGGAGCAAGAGGAAACTGCACCCGGGACACATGTGTGCCCCGTGCCCCTACCCTGCCCTGGAACGCCACCGGAACACCCCGAAACACCACTGCCACGCCCCCAGAATGCCCTTACCACGCCCCTGCAGGGGCGCATGGCCAGTGCCCTATGCCACTGTTGAGTGCTCAAACTGGGGCTACAGCACGCATGCCCACAAAGAGGACTCAAAGCACGCATGCCCACAAAGAGGACTCTGAGTGCTACCTCTGGCATGCATGCCATAGGTTCACCACCACCATTCTAGTCTCTGAGGCAGCAGAAAACAAGCTTGCTCCCTCTTCGACATGGCATCCCTTCAAATATTTAAACATAGCTATCATGTCCCCCCTTAACCTTCACTTCTCCAGACTAAATATCCCCCATTGTCATAGGGCATGGATTCCAGACCTTTTACCATTTTGGTTGCCCTCCTCTGGACACGTTCCAGCTTGCCAATATCCTTCTTAAATTGCGGTACCCGGAACTGGACACAACATTACAGGTGAGGTCTGACCTCAGAGCAGTGTGGTCCAATTACTTCCCTCAGTCTAGATGTCATACCCTTATTGATACATCCCAGAATTGCATTGGTTTTCTCCAGATAGTCCCCTTTCTTTCAGAGAGTTTCGAATCAGAACTCTATGATCAGTGGCCAACAGATTTGCTGCTTGCCTTCCTGAGTGCTGTGTTCCACACAGGCCAAATGCAGGAGCTTTCCCCACTACAGAAGGGAGCTAAGGTCGACTCGGTTCCCTTCAGTGGAGGGCGATTCCAGGCTGTCCCCACAACAACTGAGTTGGCCCCCTAAAACTGAGCTAAGTGGGCGGGATCATCTTGGTGCCTGTTTTGCTCTTCGATCGTGATTGGCGCTTGTGCTACGGCGGGAAATGGGAGTGTCCTTTTTCTTTTTTTTTTACAGTTTTTACAGTTTACAGTTACATGCGCTTTCTACCCACCACAACTCTCCCATTCTGCGCATGCCACAAAAGTGGCTCGTGATTGGTTGAACGGATGAGGTGTCATTTCGAACCTTCGAAGCGGTATCGACCTTGTTCTGGCAGAAAAGTGTAGTTCATAACTGCGACAAGGATGTCGCAGTTCTGAGGGGGGGAACTGAGACAAAACAATGTTGAGCTCGGTGGGAGTGGGGATTCACTGAGGTGAACCTAGGTAGAAACCAGTTCAACTCTGTCAGTGGGGAAAGCCCCGCAATGTCTGCAGGAGGTTATGGGGTTTTTTTTTATAACTTCGCACAGGCCCTGTTCCCAAAATGAGTTAGGGCCATTTTATTCCCATCAACCCAGGATTTTCAAAAATTACTAAACCAGCGATCCTTTTTCACAATCGCAGGTTGGAGGTGCTCGCACACAAACACCACAGGAAGGAGGTGCTTTATTTCCCTCCCTTCCACCTGCTCATTTTATGTTGCCCAGCAGATTGTGGGCAGGTTCCTTGACTGGCTGCCAGCGAACACAGTCCTCCCAAGAACATCTTCTCCTTATGGCAGCAAGTATGACCGCCACCATATAGATCTACAGCAGTGTTTCCCAACCTTTTCGAGGTCAGGGTACCCTTGACCTCACTCTTCATGTCTCACGGTACCCCTGCCGCCACCCTCCACCTTCCCCTCCCATTGCCCCTGCTTGCCACACACCCCCCTCCCCTCCCAGGGTGAAGAGAAGCACTGGGGGGGGGGTGGCTGCTGACCTTGTGGCAGGCCCTGCCCCAAGGGCCAGCTCCATGTCCTTGCTGGCGCCGGTGGGAGACAACACAAAAATGAGGGGGGGGGGCGGTAGTGTTGCTGCGGTACCCCTGGGACATGCTCACGGCACCCCAGGGTACCACGGCAACCTGGTTGAGAATGGCTGATCTACAGCAACATAGCCATTATTGCTTAACCATTGCAGGAAGGTCACTTTTTTGGTTTTCTTTTCTTTTAAATTTTTATGTGTCGAACAAGCACAGTTATGCAGGCAATTGGCAGGCTGTGGACATTCGTGCCTGTGTGCCTGTGCAGCCACGTATGTGTTGCAGGAAATAAGGAGAGACAGAAGCATCTCCGTGCAAAGGTGTGAAAGCAACCCGGACTGTTTCCATGGGCTGCACTCACTGCCTGAATGGGTTAATTTATAATGGCTGCAACCTGTTATGAATATGCTGTACAGAATCCACCCATGTTACTCCATCCAATTCCCTACCGCCAAGAAAATGGGAGAAAAAAAAACTGGCTGGAGAATGGCCTGGGTAGTGACACTCTAGGAATCTTGCCATGTCTCTATGGTCTTTACCATAGATATAAGGGGAAATTCATAGAGTGTCACATGTAAGTGCTATCACATCCTTCCCAAAACCATCTCCTCCACAGACAGAGCTTCAAAACCTGCTGAGGTCCTCTCCTCACCAAACCCCACCCTCCACAGGTTCTCCCTCTCAAATCTCCACCAGTTTCCCAGCCTGGACTTGACTTCCCTGCCTTCATAGTGACTGCTTGCCACTGTTAGCCAAGGCACTGAGCAGGAAACTAGGAAAGCTGTCGTCAGGGTAGGTATTAACATTAAATAACATGACACGCCACCCTGAGATGAGTTTGCTCCGATCATCCAGTCATCTGGTGACAAATATGGGAAACAGCTCTGTAAAAAAGCCAGCTGGATCCAATCCATCAGAGCACTTACTTGTCTACAGGAACTATAAAATTAAAAACATGAGTCTTACCACCTCAAGCGCTTAATCGAGCAGAGTCAGTCTTTTGTTACAACATGATATCATTGACTGACAGCAGTTCAAGCTGGCTGGGGGCTCCTTTTCCCCTACTTTCCCTTGGCAGACCCACTTTCCCAAGTCATTCACACGTGCCTCATTAGCATCTGTCCTCAAGCACCTCTGGCAAAATTCCTCCCAGTATGTGAGATCCTTTTGGCTAATCATGGGTTAGAGTTTGTGTGACTCATGAATATGTACTGAATTTGCTCTTTTTCGTCATCCCTCCCTCCCTCCCTCCCTCCCTCCCTCCCTCCTTCCTTCCTTCCTTCCTTCCTTCCTTCCTTCCTTCCTTCCTTCCTTCCTTCCTTCCTTCCTTCCTTCCTTCCTTCCTTCCTTCCTTCCTTCCTTCCTTCCTTCCTTCCTTCCTTCCTTCCTTCCTTTGTTCTCTGTACTCTCTCCTTCCTTCCTCTTTCTTCCTTTCATTATGTCCCCTTCTTCCTTCTTTCCTTTCTCTCTTTCCTTCCTTCCTTTCATTCTCTATCTACCCCTTCCTTCCTTCCTTCCTTCCTTCCTTCCTTCCTTCCTTCCTTCCTTCCTTCCTTCCTTCCTTCCTTCCCTCCCTCCTTCCCTCCTTCCTTCCCTCCTTCCTTCCTTCCTTCCTTCCCTCCCTCCTTCCCTCCTTCCTTCCTTCCTTCCTTCCTTCCTTCCTTCCTTCCTTCCTTCCTTCCTTCCTTCCTTCCTTCCTTCCTTCCTTCCTGTGGCCCTCAGTAGCTGGATTGCTCCACTTTGATAAATATCCATGATTTCCTCGCCCAGTGCAAAATCCTTTGCTATTTGCAGATAATAGGCAGCAGGTTTAACTTTGTGATTATCAACAGATGCACACAAACACACACAATGGCAACCGGTTGTGCAAGCCAATGCACAGTTAAACTAATGCACGAGACACAGTGTTAGAGATCTGCACCATATTGCTTAGACTAGAGACCCATCTGTGGTTTTGCATAGCAAACGTAATGAGCAAGTAAGCCAACATGCATAGGATGCAGAATGGGGACTCTAAACTGAAGTGGAAAAACGGCACATCCACTTTTGTGAATACACACAAATGGTACTAATCCTAAAGAGACAATGAGAGTTTGTTCCCCTTTGTGCTTTTTGCTTCATCAAGAGCTATGTTCCGTATCTTTCTTGTGATGTCCAAGGCAACCGTCTACAAATTCAACTTGAACGAATGTACCCAGTGGTGGGATTCAAATAATTTAACAACTGGTTGCTTACAAGCACCATTTTAACAACCAGTTCTGCCAAAGTGGTGCGAACCGGCTGAATCCCACCACTGGATGTACACATGAAATGTATTTAAATAAATGCTCCCACTGTCCTTGCAGAATGACAATAAGAGTTCATGTAGGCCCAGGACAAACATTAGAGTCCAATCCCATGGAGCTCTTTGCTAGCAAAAGCAATTTCGAGCTGGGCAGTGATATTTCCTCACTTCCTCCTCTTGTTGGATGATGAAAAGGTGTATGAAATGTTCCTTCTAGGGGACAGGGGATTAGGGTTGCCAACTCTGGGTTAGGGCATCCCTGGAGATTGTGTAGTTTAGTCTGGGAATGGTGGCGTTTGGAGGGGCAGGGACATCAGCCTGCGGGAACTCTGTTGACTGACACCAGGGCCCTGTGGGATTTTAACCAGTTCCACAGGGCCTGTAAGACAGAGGCCCCTTCCGCACACGCAAAATAATGCGTTTTCAAACCACTTTCACAACTGTTTGCAAGTGGATTTTGCTATTCCGCACAGCTTCAAAGAGCACTGAAAGCAGTTTGAAAGTGCATTATTCTGCATGTGCGGAATGAGCCAGAGATATTTAACTGGGGGTTTGGTTGAGGCAGTCTACTGGTCCATTCTGCTCTAGTTGCCTGCCTTCCAAATTCTTCCACCCCTTCTTCTCCCCATCCTGACAATTTAGATTGTAGGGAGCTGGAGAAGTAGGATTGCAGGATTGTAGGGAGTTGGAGATATTTAATAGGCTTTAAGGATTATTGGATTAATATATCACCATCTGTTATTGCTGAGGTTTTAATGATTGGCTTTACATTATTGAATGTGACTAGCATAATGTTTTTGAAATTGATGGGTATAAGCCACCCTGAGCTTGATTTAATTATTTTACATGTATTTTCAGCCCATCCTATACTCAAAGGTCTCAGGGCAGGTTACAACATGAAGTAAAAGTGAAAAAAATCAGTAACCTAAAAACAAATGCAATTTGTAATAATATACTAATAACACTTATTTTAAACCCTTAAGATCTATTAAAACCTATTAAAATTGATCAAACTCATTAAGAACATAAGAATATGCCTGCTGGATGAGACCAGAGTCCATCTAGTCCAGCACTCTGCTACTCGCAGAGGCCCACCAGGTGCCTCTGGGAGCTCACATGCAGGAGGTGAAAGTAATGGCCTGCTGCTGCTGCTGCTGCTGCTCCTGAGCACCTGGTCTGCTAAGGCATTTGCAACCTCAGATCAAGGAGGATCAAAATTGGTAGCCATAGATCGACTTCTCCTCCATAAATCTGTCCAAGCCCTTTTTAAAGCTATCCAGGTTAGTGGCCATCACCCCCTCCTGTGGCAGCATATTCCAAACATGTCACAGGGTCCACCCTCCAAAGCTGCCATTTTCTCCAGGCTGGTCGCTGTCATTTGGAGACCAGCTCTAATTCTGGGAGAGCTTTAGGCCCCACCTGGAAATTGGCAACTCACACGGGGCCCTAAAGAACAGCATGATGTGCTACTTGAGTGTCTAAAGTGGGGCAGGGGAATCAACAGATATCTTTTGGGGGGGGGAGCAAATTTCTGTACCTGTACCAGAAATTTCTGGACATTTACTGCTGGATTCAGTCCACTGTATTCTGGGGAGGACTACAGAAGCATTGCTACCAATCCCTTCAAATAAAAATGCTGAGTGTAACTTGTAAATACAGCATTTGATGAATTATTATGAGAACACCAAAACAAATTGTCTGTTAAGCTTTTTGGATTCCTTTTTGCTATTCATTCATTCATTCATTCATTCATTCATTCATTCATTCATTCATTCATTCATTAATTAGATTTTTATACCGCCCTATCCCCGGGGGGCTCCGGGCAGTGTACAACAATAAACATAATATAACATAAAATAGCTAAATCTTTAAAAGCAGCAATAAAACAGTAAAAGCTAAATCTCATAAATACAATAAAAATACTAGCATAAATATAAATATATAAAATATAAATGGCGTCCAGCAGCTCCATATTCAAAATCCTCTCCCCAAAAGGGAGGAATGGCAGGTCCCAGATGTAGAGGGCCATGAGGTAGAGGGCCATGAGAGGGGGGGAGGGGAAGGGGGCACCATCAGCGGTCGCTTCCTCTAAAGGCCTGGCGGAACAGCTCCATCTTACAGGCCCTGCGGAACTCACCAAGGTCCCGCAGAGCCCGGACAGTTGGAGGAAGAGCATTCCACCAGGCCGGGGCCAGAGCCGTGAAGGCCCTGGCCCGTGTGGAGGCCAGCCGCATCACCAAAGGGCCAGGGGCCACTAGTAGGTTGGCCTCAACTGATCGAAGAGGCCGTACAGGGACATGTGGGGTGATGCGGTCTCGAAGATACGATGGTCCCAGGCCACGTAAGGCCTTAAAGGTCAACACCAACACCTTGAAGATGATCCAGAACTCTACTGGGAGCCAATGCAGCTGACGCAGCACAGGCTGGATGTGTTCCCAGGTGGCGCTCCCCACTCAAGTCTCTTTGCTTCTTTGCTGAAACCTAAACAAATTCTTAGCCTCGCCAACACTCAAAATGACATTTTCCTCCCGAGTTTGGCTACCAGCAGTACAGCTGTGGCCATATTTACCCACCCGCACTCATTACCGGGACATGTGAATTAATGTGCCCGTTTTGCCACCTAACCAATTCCGGGGTTTCTTAATCCGTTTATTTTCATTTACTTTGCTAGCGAGCATTAAGAAAAATCCCCATCAATTAAACATAATAATGCTTAATGATAGCTTAAACTTGTCATCCATAAATCATGGCCACTAAGCCATCAGAAACCCATTCATCATGACTTTGTCATTAGCAACATTTCTATTTATGTGATATCAGTGACAATTTAATATGTAACCATAGCACAAATGCGCACTGGGGTATGAATGGCTCACATGGCAAAAAATTATTTTCATTAATATCATTATAAATTATCCGAATAAGCACAACGCTGATCAGTTATTAAGGAGAAGAGTTTGGACTTGTACCCTGCCTTTCTCAACTGTACAGAGTCTCAAAGCGGCTTAAAAGCTCCTTTCCCTTCCTCTCCCCCCAACAGGGCCCTTGTGAGATAGGTGGGACTGACAGAGTTCTGAGATAACTGTGTCTGGCCCAAGCAGCAGGTTTCATGTGTAGGAGCAGGGAAACAAACCCAGATTAGAGTCTTCTGTTCTCCAGATTAGAGTCTTCTGCTCATGTGGAGGAGCGGGGAATGAAACCTGGTTCTCCAGGTTAGAGTCCATGGCTTCTAACCGGTATACCATGCTGGCTCTTTAACTTTAACAAGGGAGGGACAAATTGGATTGGTCCCCATTGTTTGCATTCTCTTTTCTCCGGTGTTGCTTCCACAATCCAAAATTCACCCCGCCAAGCTTCTGTTAGAGAGATAGTGTGGTGTAGTGGTTAAAGTTTGGACTAGGATCTGGGAAACCCAGGTTCGAATCTTCACTCTGCCATGGGAACCTTGGGCCACTTCCACACTCTCAGCCTCAGCTGTGGCAAGTATTTAGGAGACCTCCAAGGGTTGTGACATGGAGGCAGGCAATGGCAAACCACCTCTGAACATCACTTGTGTTGAAACCCCCATGGGCTCACCATAAGTCATCTCTCACATGACAGCAAAACAAAACAAATGAAAGAAAAAAAGCTTCTATTGCCACCAGTAGGGGGAAAAGATAACCAGCCTCTCTCTATACGTTATCCTCGAGACCAAGAGAGGCCCATAGGATAGTTTAACAATACAATTCTATGCAGACTTACACCTTTCTAAGTCCACTGTCTCCATGGGCTTAGGAATGTGAAACTTTAGCCATCAAGAAGAAGGAGGAGGAGGAGGAGGAGGAGGAGGAGAGGAGGAGGAGGAGGAGGAGGAGGAGGAGGAGGAGGAGGAGGAGGTGGAGGTGGTGGTGGTGGTGGAGGAGGAGGAGGAAGAGGAGGAGGAGGAGGGGGAGGGGGAGGGGGAGGAGGAGGAGAAGGAGAAGAATGGACTGCTCAGACCAGTAGCAGCTCTCTAAGATCTTAGGCCAGGGGCATAGCCTTGACCTGGATGACCCAGGCTAACCTGATCTCATCAGATCTCAGAAGCTAGCAGGGTCAGCCCTGGTCAAGACTTGGATGGGAGACCACCCAAGGAATGCTGGGGTTGCTATGCAGAGGGAGACAATGGCAAACCACCTCTGTTAGTCTCTTGCTGTGAAAACCCTACCGGGCAGCTGTAACTCGAGGACTGAATCGGGGACCTTTTGCATTCCACAAGGATGCTCAGCCTTGGAGCCATGACCCCTCCCTACAGCCGTGACACCTCCCAAACTCTGTTTGGGATTGCACTCAATCACCTCTTCGGGATTGCAATCAGGGAAACAATATGGGAGGGGCAGCCCATGGGCTCTTCTGTTGAATCCGGCTTCTGCTTCTCAAGCGATGCGCACGGGACCATCCGCTCATCGAACACAAAGGAAACGTGCCACTTGGCCCTTAAAACTGGTGTGTCGGATTAAACAAAGCAGAAAATATGTCTCATGTTTTATAAAGCGGACGGTGCTATTATTTAATAGCCAAACTTTTGCAAACATTGCGGCTCGTTACTGATCCGGTGCCAGTGGTGTATAAATTAGCAAAGAACATATGTTGTTGCATAATTCACCATTCACAAGGAAGCTTTTTTGTTGCAAATTGGATGGAAATTCACAAAAGGGTCTTTCTAGCCCAAAGAGGCACGACAGACGCGTAGCCCGTGGCATTCGTAATGTGCAGGTCATCGTTCAGGATGAGCGCCGGCATAATGCAGAAATCCTATTAGACAAATCGGCAGCGTAATTATGGGATGGGATGGGTCTGAAGGATTGGAGTGTCTCTTTCCAGAACTCCTCATTAGCGGAGGAGAGGGCCCACTCTGTTCACCCAAAGCAACATGCACAAAACCTCCCTGGCTGCTTATGCTAATATGTCCATGTTGTCAAACAGTGATGTTCCTGTCCAAAGCGAGTGAATGGGTTTCGATGGCCTGTTGGGGTAGGTGCTATCACCCAGTGTATCAATCTGCTTTATGCTGAGTCAAATGGTTGGTCTAGCTATCTTAGTATTGACTGTTTAGCATGGTGTGGTGTTTAAGCATGGTTAAGAGCAGGTGGATTCTAATCTGGAGAACTGGGTTTGATTCCCCACGCCTCAGATGTGTTTCCGCACTCCTGCATTCCTGCAGTTCCTACAGTTCTCTCTGAACTACCGACAGTTCTCTCTGAACTCTCTCAGCCCCGCCTACCTCACAAGGGGTCTGTTGTGGGGAGAGGAAGGGAAAGGAGCTTGTAAGCCACCCTGAGTCTTTTTACAGGAGAGAAAGAGGGGATATACATCCAAACTCTTCTTCTTCTTTTCTGGCAGTGGCTTTTCAGAATCGTAGGCAGAGAAAGTTGAGCTCGTACATCTAATCTGGAGGAACCGGGTTTGATTCCCAGCTCTGCCACCTGAGCTGTGGAGACTTACCTGGGGAATTCAGATTAGCCTGTACACTCCCACACACACCAGTTGGGTGACCTTGGGCTAGTCACAGCTTCTCGGAGCTCTCTCAGCCCCACCTACCTCACAGGGTGTTTGTTGTGAGGGAGGAAGGGCAAGGAGATTGGAAGCCCCTTTGAGTCTCCTGCAGGAGAGAAAGGGGGGATATAAATCCAAACTCCTCCTCCTCCTCCTCCTCTTCTTCTTCTTCTTCTTCTTCTTCTTCTTCTTCTTCTTCTTCTTCTTCTTCTTCTTCTTTTTCTTCTTCTTCTTCTTCTTCTTCTTCTTCTTCTTCTTCTTCTTCTTTTTCTTCTTCTTCTAATATAATAATTGTAATGGTTTTTTTGCTGATGACTGATCATTGAGCTCAGTAGTTTTAGTTTGGGGGGGCCTTTAAAAAAAACACCAAACCTGAGTGCCTTGTTATGTTCAACTAGAAATGTTACTTCATTTCCAAGAATATATATCACCTTTAAGCATCAGAAAGAGCTCTTATTGGCTTCCTTAAAATCACTTTTCAACTCAAAGTTTAGTTAGCTGCTGAATTGATGCTGAATTTTAAATGAAGCAATTTGGATCCGTTCCCATTTTTTTTTTAAAAAATTATCTCTAAGCATTTTGCTTCCACTGAAGTTTCCTTTTCATGCTCCCACTAGTTAGAATTATTTACCTTTGTCAAGTCCAATTTGTGTTACACAAGATCAAACAACATGCATGTAGCCAAATTAATTGAGTTAGTTAACAGAAACACAACAGAAGTCTGCTGTTAATAAAAGCCACTTTCTCATTTATATGGGCACATATTTTAAAGGGACATTTTAAAGTTGGTTATGAGAAATTACAGTATTTCTATGCAATTCATCCGCGCCAAAATGAACAGATCCTTAAATGGGTAATTATAAAATAAACTATATAGGCCACTTAATTGGCTCCAGTTCTACTTCTGTGTTAGTTTACATTAGTAAAGATCCACGTATTTTCATGAATTTTATGTTGTTTTTCGTTCACGCACAATGGAAGCCTACTTCTGCGCACTTTGGGAGCATGCTGTGCACAACCGTCCTAGCACAAAAATTAGGAACTGCAAGGCTTTTCCACGTGGGAACAACTTCCATTCAAATGAATTAAACCTTGCTCATAGCAGCTAGAGTGAAGCCAGTGGCGTAGCACCAACGGGATTGGGGGGGTGCGACCCTGGGCATGCGCCGCATTCCGGGGCCATTCCGGGGCTGTTCAAGGGCGGGGGGCACTGCAGCAGGGGCGCAGGGCACTTGCGTGCCCCGGGAGCAGTTCCCTCTTGCTCCACCCCTGAGTGAGGCCCCTTTGCATTTTCAATCCACTTTTGCAGCTGGATTTTACTATGCGAAATAGCAAAATCCACTGCCAAACTATTGCGGAAGTGGATTGAAAGTGCATTACTCTGCATGTGCGGAAGGGGCCTAACAGTGGCAACCACTTGGAAAGCTGAAAAAATCTCCAGCAGCTTCCCAACTCAGAGTTAGTGTTACCGCAGGGTAACGGGTTCAAAATATTTAAGCCAAAAAGCTCAAGCCGACAATGAATAAAATCAAAGAAATATTTTATTCAGGCCAACAAACGGGCAAGCTAGTCTCAGAGGAGCCACACCAAAATGGCTACTGTCTCTTATTTTTACGGGTTACATCAGAATAGCAATAGAAAGAATACACCCCAAAGTACAGTCATCATCAATCAATCATGGAATAGGGTGGAGATCATCCCCTTGCCCAAAACATTTAGGGCAAATTAATGTCCTTATTGGAAGATGCCAGTTTTCCCCCCTTTGACATATTATGAACAGCCTCACCTTATCAGCGTTGTTCTTAGTTGCCCTATTTTCTTAATTTATCATGATTAAAGCATAAAAATCATAAAGGCAATGCAATTAGAGAAGATGTCTGCATAGAAACTTAGAAGATTTTCAAAACTTGTTCTGCGCCTACATTAGCAACCCTAAACCCTGAAGAACTCTGATGTTCTCAGAATGTCAGGGTTTTTTTGGAGGGGGTGAGCGAGCAAAGTATTCTGTTAGGTCTTTCAAGACCTCTGCTGGAGTTTTTCCAGCAGTGCTCCCCTTTTGTTCTTGCAGAACATCCAATTTGTTTAGAATCTGGTTAATATGCAGAAAAATTTCCACAACAGTGTAAGCCGTGAGAAAAGGAAGAAAAGCAGAAAAAGGGATCAGATCTGGTCAAAAGGAAGAAGAGTTTGGATTTATACCCCAACTTTTTCTCCTGCAAAGAGAAGAAGGGTTTGGATTTATTTCCCCCCTTTCTCTCCTGAAGGGAGATTCAGGCTTACAATATCTCCCCCCCCCCCCCCCAGCAAACACCCTGGCCCCTTCCGCACACGCAAAATAATGCGTTTTCAAACCACTTTCACAACTGTTTGCAAATGGATTTTGCCATTCCGCATAGCTTCAAAGAGCACTGAAAGCAGTTTGAAAGTGCATTATTCCGCATGTGCGGAATGAGCCCCTGTGAGGTGGGTGGGGCTGAGAGAGTTCCGATGAACTGTGATTAGTCTAAGGTCACCCAGCTGGCATGTGTTAGAGTCAACAGGCTATCTATTCCTCCATATAAGCCTCCACAGCTCAAGTGGCAGGGAGAGGAATCAAACCCAGTTCTCCAGATTAGAGTGCACTTGCTCTTAACCACTACGCCACTGCTATTCCCTCAATGCAGCTTACAAACTCTTTCCCTTACTCTTCCCACAACAGACGCCTTGTGAGGTAGGTGGGACTGAGAGAGTTCTGAGAGAACTGTTACTGGCCCAAGGTCACCCAGCAGGCTTCAGATGTAGGAGAGTGGAAACAAATCTAGTTCACCAGATAAGAGTTTGCCGCTCATGTGGAGGAGCGGGGAATCAAACCCAGGCCCCTATCCCAGAGTCCACCACTCTTAACCACTATACCACGCTGGCTCTGAATTCGTGTTGCAGGTGAGAGAAGGAGAATATGGCAAGGACAGATAGGTTAGTTGAATCATAGAATCATGGAAATATGCAGTTGAAAGGGGCCATAGAGGCCATCTAGTCCCACCCCCTGCTCAATGCAGGATGAGCCTAAAAAATCTTCGTTTGTCCAGCCTCTGCTTGAAGACTGCCAATGAAACAGAAGCACAAACACCGTTTCTGCCCCACAGGCTCTCGGGGTGATCCCATCTCGAGAAATTCGTCACCTCTTACCCCCGCCCCTGTCCCAGCAGCCCAGCCCGTCAGCACCAAAGCCCTCTGACTTCACACCCATCCTTGGCATCTCTGCTTAACCCCGCCGCATTTCGAGCCAGCAATTGACAAACGAATCAATCCCACCAATTGATCCATTAATGGACGCGGACGTACAAATAGAGCATGAATTGAACGATGAAACAGAATGGCTTCGGGGGCCCGGTGGGGCGGAGAATGCCGGCCCTTTCTTTGTTTCCAAATATCAAGGCTGGGGTGGGGGAGACGCGAGAGATTAAATTTGTGTTTTATAATGCCAATAAAGGCTTTGGATTGGAAGAATCCAAATCATCATCATCAATTTGTGTTTTCCTTGTGTGACCAGAAAGCCCCATCGTTTGCAAACCCCAGAGATTTATTTTATTTTATTTTATTAAACTTATAGGCCGCCTATCCCCGAAGGGCTCAAGATGAAAGCCATGCTTAAAAAGACATTAAACAGAGACGGGCCCATTATTTCCACCCCTTGAATCTGTGAGTCTTTAGCTGCACCTACAGGTAGGGATATATTACAGGTGCCGGAGTTGCCTCTTTGTGAGGATCCTTCCCGCCCCCCTCTCCCTCTCTCCCTCCTTCCACCCCTGATGACTTCTGTCCATCACGGTTCACTAGAGGTTCTTCATCCACAAATCAGGCCCCACACGGCTGCCAGGCAACCTCCAGCCAGAATGGCAATTAGCCAGATGTCAGCGGTCCTATTATCTCCCTTCCTCAGTGCTCCATTATTTAGGCACCGCACGATAACGTGGGGAGGGGGGAAAAGAGAGAGAATTATAGCGGAGAATCCCACCAGGGCTCCATTTTAGAAGCCTGCCAGGAAAGGAACGACCGTCTCAGGCACCAAGATGAGACGATCGTTGGGGGAAGGGGGTCTCCCCTTGCATTTTAACTCTATGTAGGCTTCTCTGAGCGTAGCAAACAAGGAAGATGCTGTATTGTCGAAGGCTTTCATGGCCGGAATCACTGGGGTGCTGAGTGGTTTCCAGGCTGTATGGCCGTGTTCTAGCAGCATTCTCTCCTGACGTTTCACCTGCATCTGTGGCTGGCATCTTCAGAGGATCTGAATGCCGGCCCTTTCTCAGATTCTCTGATGATGCCAGCCACAGATGCAGGCGAAACGTCAGGAGAGAATGCTGCTAGAACACGGCCATACAGCCCGGAAACCACACAGCACCCCAAGGAAGATGCTGCCGGGCTTGGAACATTGAAGGATTCTTCGCTCCCTCCCCTACATAACACTGACAGAGGATCCTTTATCACTGGCTGCAAGCAACGTGCTCTCCCAGACAGCTATAATCAGTTCCAAAGTGGGCCTCGGCTACATTTACGCCAAATTTCAAACTCTCTATAAGATGGAAGTAATGGATTCAATGCATAATTCAATGGTGTATCTCATTTCTAAATTTGTCCAGCCTCTGAGTGCGGAACTGAAGATAGAACTCGGGGGGATTAGGGCTTCTCGCTCTGGTTTGGGACATATCTGGAGATTTGCAGACTGGGAATACCTCGTCGAGGTACAATCCCATAGAATCCTCAACAAACTGCTCGTGGGTCTCTGACACCCACTGATAAGTTTTCTCGAGAGGCATGTCCACGTTGTACGCAGCGGGTGGGGCGAGTGACCCAACTCAGTCCAATTCAAGACACCTTTAGTTAAATTATCTCAGGTGGTAGCCCTTGGGAATCTCCCCTGCAGGAGATTCTCTTGAGCTGCTTCCTGTCATAGCGGACGACACGGATCAAAACGAACCCGTGTTCTGGCTCAGTATACGATTCATACGTTCGGCTCGTGTTAGCAACCTTTTCACAGACTGGCTGCCCAGCAGTGGCCTCAGAAAGATGCCATCATGGGGAGAGCCAGAGGAGAAAATGGAAACTCGGTAGGGAGAGCACAGTGGGGTTTTCCGTCGCCTAGGAAAGATGACTGTGAATGCAGGGGGGAAGGAAGTTAGTATTTCTGGGTCACTGTTCAAGGTCATTATTTAATCAGCACTTCAGATGCCCAGGCAGGTGATTAATCATCAGTCTGGGAGAAAGATAAACCATGTAAGGAAAGCAAACACAACAGTCGGATTCTGTAAACACTGAAAAGCATGGACTGGAGACAGAGAAGTGACCCTCCAGAAATGAGTTTGCCAGGGCCTGTTTTTATTTTCCCCTTACTCACTTCCAGAGCACAATGAAAACAAATGATGTGTTTGTCTCTTCCCTACTGCCCTGAAAATGAATCCTGTGTTTTTCCATTATGCTACTTTGCATTTACACAGCATGTGAAATTTCCAGTGGAACATACATATATAATGTGTCTTTTTATGTGTGTACGCACACTTTTTGGTATATACTTCTGGAGTGAAGGTGAAAAAATACATACAATGGGGCCGTGTGTTGATAGGGTATATGGCAGGTATTTTTAAAAATCCCAAAGCTGAAACAAATGAGACTCAATGGGTTGGATGTATATGTAAAGTGCCGTCAAGTCACAGCCGACTTACAACAACCTGGTAAAGTTTCCAAAGCAAGGGACATTCAGGGGTGGTTTATCATTGCTTGCTTCTACATAGTAACCCTTGGTGGTCGGCTAATCCCAGGGGTGGAGCGACAGGGAACCATCTCCTGGGGCACCTGTGTGCTGTGGGCCCCGTCATGCTCCTGTCCGCCCCAGCCAGCCCCTGGAACGCCATCACCATGCCCCTGAAGGGGTGCAGGCCAAGTGCATCATGCACCCCCCGTGTCCCCTTGGCGCTACGCCACTGGCTTATCCATACTAAGCAAGGCTGATCCTGTTTACCTTCTGCAATCTGATGAGATCAGAAGTCGAAGAAAAGTTTGGATTTAAACCCCTCTTTCTTTCCCGTAAGGAGACTTCAAGAAGCTCCTTTCCCTTCCTGTCCCCACAACAGACACCTTGTGGAGTTGAAAGAATTCTGAAGGTGGAGTTGAAAGAATTCTGAAGAACTGTGACTAGCCCAAGGTCACCCAGCTGGAATGTAGGAGTGGGGAAATCAATCTGGTTCACCAGATAAGACTCTGCTACTCAGGTGGAGGAGCGGGGAATCAAACCTGGTTCTCCAGATTAGAGTCTACCTGTTCTTAACACTACACCATGATGGATACAGCCATCTTTCCCAGTCAATCATCCCTGGCCCCTCTGTACTACAGCCCACATTCCATATTGCTGTAGATGTAGCTCCAGTGATTTCCAACACAACCTTCTTTAATGCTGAAAGAGAAGAAGAAGAGTTGGATTTATATCCCCCCTTTCTCTCCTGTAAGGAGCCTCAAAGGGGCTCACAAACTCCTTTCCCTTCCTCTCCCCACAACAAACACCCTGTGAGGTGGGTGGGGCTGATAGAACTCAGAAAAACTGTGACTAGCCCAAGGTCACCCAGCTGGTGCGTGTGGGAATGCACAGGCTAATCTGAATTCCCCAAATGAACCTCCACAGCTCAAGCGGGAGAGCGGGGAATCAAACCCAGTTCCTCCAGATTAGAGTGCACCTGCTCTTAACCACTACGCCACTGCTGCTCCTTCCTTCCTCCCTCCCTCCCTTTTTTCAGCTGCAGAAAAGTTAGTGAGATCTAACCCTATGTTGTGAAGCCATAACCGCCATTTGGGGGGTTGCCTAGCAACCCAGATAAACAGAGCCAAAGCATGACAGGAAGAAACTTTCTTCTGGGCCAGACTGGCCCAGGGACCCTGGACATTTTTGCCTTCTTCTAGGCATAGAACACGGGTCAACAGGGAAGTGAGGGGTAGTTGTGAATTTCCTGAGTTGTGCTAGATGATTTCTGAAGTTCCTGCCAACTCTACCTTTCTATGAGGTGACAGCAGTCTGGGAGGAGGAGGAAAGAGAGTCAGTGGGATGAGAAGCATATAATTCTATTTATGATCACTCTTGCAATAACTCCATTCCATTTCTTTTCCCTCTACTCATTTTGTCTTCAGTGTATCTATCAGTCACGTTGCCCAACTCCTTTTCTCCCTGCAGGGCTCCCGAAATCCTTTCTTCCTTCCCCTCAAATGTCTTCCCTTTTGGCCAGGGTCAAAATTCCATTTCGGAGCTTTTCAACTGTGTGTAATAAAATACATTATTCTTATCAGTTTGAACCTCCGAGAACTGCCACAAAGCTAATGTGGATGAATAGTGAAATAATTTATCAAAGCACATCCCCATTTTATTCTAGAAACAACCTCTCCCTCGTACCTTTCTCGGACCCCCTCCGGCAAATTCTTTTTCCTTCCTGCTTTTGAAGAAATGTTGGGTTAAAAAAAAATGCCTGAGGAAATGATATAGCACCTCAGACAAAAGTTCCTGGTTGTACCTTCCTGGAGAAGCCTAAAACTGCAACGACGCCTAAGGTGGGAACTAGAGAAACAGAGTAGGCCTCAAGTCAGAGCCGTTTGATTTGATTTGAGGAAATGAAGAGCCTTAATGGATAACTTTTTTCATGAACATCTGACTTGTACCAGGTCAGACCATAGGTCTAGTCATAGAATCATAGAGTTGGAAGAGACCCCAAGGGCCATAAAGTCCAACCCCCTGCTATGCAGGAACACATAATCAAAGCACTCCTGACATATAGCCATCCAGCCCCTGTTTAATAACTTCTAAAGAAGGAGACTCCACCACACTCCGAGGGAGTGCATTCCACTGTCGAACAGCCCTTACTGTTAGGAAATTTTTCCTGATGTTTAGGTGGAATCTCTTTTCCTTCACTTTGAACCCATTACTCCTGGTCCTAGTCTCTGGAGCTGCAGAAAACAAGCTTGCTCCCGCACCAATATGACATCCCTTCAAATATCTAAACATGGCTATCATGTCACCTCTTAACCTTCTCTTCACCAAACTAAGCATACCCAGCTCCCTAAGTCTTTCCTCATAGGGCATGGATCCCAGACTTTTTACCATTTTGGTTGCCCTCCTCTGGACCCGTTCCAGCTTGTCAATATCCTTCTTGAATTGCAGTGCCCAGAACTGTACACAATATTCCAGGTGAGGTCTAACCATTGCAGAATAGAGATATACAATTACATCCCTCGATCAAGACACTATACTCCGGCTGATACAGCCCAGAATTGAAAGAGGAAATGAAGAGTCTTAATGGATAATTGTTTTCACGAACATCTGGTTTGTATAGCTGTCAAATATTTTTGTTGTTATTTTTCTTATGCGTATCTCATTTTTTTTACCAAGGTGATGAGAACAGCATATGAACTTTACCTTTTCCCCAATTTTGTTTTCACAACACCTTGTGAAGTAGGTTGGTCTGGGATGAAGAGAGAGAGAGGAGAGAGAAAGACACACTGGCTAATAGTCATCTCTCTATATAAAAATCTAACAGTGTGTTTGTCCCGATGGTCTCCCTCAGAAGCTGCTGGACGGATCGCCCCCAAATTTTCACAGGACATCCCTCCCTGTTGCGGGCAGGTAATTGAACCTTCAAACTACCGAAAGTCCATACCTGAGCCAGGTAAAACATCTTTTTCCTGGCGCACCAGGCCATGAAGCTGGCTGTGTTTAACTGTCACCCTTAGAACGTTCGTGCAGCCTGTCTATCTGTGGCCTGAGGGCTTGGTATGAGGGCTTAGCATGTTCGCAAGAGATGGGCAGAGATGAGCAGTGAAAACAGTAAATAGGTAACACTGTTAGGTAATGCTGACTGGAAGTGAAATACATACACCCTTTGCCGTGTGAGAGCGTCCAGGTGAGAGTTCCCCACACACACCATGGTAACTTTCACTCTCTGTGCCTCACCCACTGCTACCACACAATACACATCCAGCTCATCATCACACACCTCACTCTGCCCTCCCTCACATCCAACCACCACTTACCCACTTCCTCACCCATATTCGCCACAGCTCTCTTTTACTGAAAGCGATCTGGAGTTTGCCTTTTTCTTCTAAGAAAATCCACGGGGTGGGGCAGAACCAACACTACTGGCTCAGGCTTCTTTTTGCATCGTGGCCCTTCAAGAACCCAGGGAGCTGGCCTCGATCTGAGCGCCTCACCACCCTGCCTCTGCTGCCTGACTGGGATAGCCTCCTTGCCCCAGTTCTGCCTTACCCAAGCCAGGACTGTGCGTGTCAACCAGCCTCATGGACAGCAGGATTCGAACTCTGGACAGTTCTGTTGTGGAATGGGAAGGGTTACCTTATACTAAAAAAACAAGACAGCACCATATAACGATGTGCATTGAAAAGGGATAGAGGGATTCCATTTGACCACTCCAAGAGGCTATGCTGCGGATCATTGGACCTGCATGGACACCTGTGTGGGTTGCGGACTGTGATGAGAAGGACAATTGCCACAGCAACGCGTGGCTGGGGCCGCTAGTTACCTATCAACATCATAGTTGAAAGGGCATTTGAACCCATGTCTTCGTTCGTTGACCCTCAACCACAACGGCTGTCATATTTCTGGTTTTGCAGATTCATTTGTGCAGCATGTAAGTTGCTAGTATCTCACTTATTCACAACTTGCATCCACCGTTTACTTCTTTCATGCGTATAATTTGCCCATTATGTATAATTCTTAATTTGGCACCCAATTAACATAGAACTCTGCGGTCATTTTACAGAAAACGTTGGTGTAATTGTGCAACATTTGGTGAAAATTGTGCAAAAAAAGAGAATCATGGATTTTATATGCATAAGGGAGAGGAGAAACCAACAGATGGACTTGGGGGTTGTTGGGAAACAACAGGGAAGAAAAAAAAATACAAAATTGTTCCTGTCCTGAACTGTGTGTTTCAAACCTCCTTCAGAAATACTGCTAGCCTGCTACAGCTGTCTGTGACCTTGGATTCTTCTAGGGCAGGGACCGCCAAATTTGTCTCAGATTTTCACTTAAAGCACATTTCATTGCCAACTCTTAACACCCTGTGGTTGCTTAGTTTTATTATGGCTGAGTGACAAATGAGACATTTGCCTCTGGTATCACCAACCCTACCAAATTGCTCGTACCCATCAATTATGCTTAATTAATTGCTGCTTGCTCACTATCTTCTATCTGGCTGGGCTTAATGGGGACTCATCACTAGAAAGGACTAAAGCCAGCCTTCAAGAATCCAGTCTACTAAGAGAAAGCCCTTCCTGGTTGTCAGTCAAGCCTCGCCACACATCTGTCCAGGCTTCCTGCAATCAATCTCTCCCATTATGAGTCTGAAGTATTGAATGCTGTTCTCTGAAATATCGCTGATTTCACACACAGCAGCTTTCGGCTTTGGATTTCCCGTGAATTTTATTGTTTGTGATTGTTCTTTAAATATTTCACTGGATTAGGGATGGGGGTGTTGACGGCGAGGAACCATATGGAGCAACAGCCCTTTAATTGTAATTGCATCCACAATGCAGCAGAGGATTTCTTGCTGACACACTTGGAAATGCCAAGAAGGAATCTGGAGCCTCGATATTGGAGGGCTTTGCTGAACACATTTATCACAGGGAGTTACACATGACAAAGTCTGCCTTAAGGAACCTGTCAGTCACTCGAATGGAAGCACGGCCCAAGCTGCCTTCTAATAAAGGTGAAGTGTAACACAACCCACTGGCCAGCCACTTGGCCTTATGTACGTGGTCCCTTCACTTAAAGCATGCTTAAGAACATAAGAACATAAGAACAAGCCAGCTGGATCAGACCAAAGTCCATCTAGTCCAGCTCTCTGCTACTCGCAGTGGCCCACCAGGTGCTTTTGGGAGCTCACCTGCAGGATGTGAAAGAAATGGCCATCTGCGGCTGTTGCTCCCGAGCACCTGGACTGTTAAGGCATTTGCAATCTCAGATCAAAGAGGATCAAGATTGGTAGCCATAAATCGACTTCTCCTCCATAAATCTGTCCAAGCCCCTTTTAAAGCTATCCAGGTTAGTGGCCATCACCACTTCCTGTGGCAGCATATTCCAAACACCAATCACACGTTGCGTGAAGAAGTGTTTCCTTTTAATAGTCTTTATTCTTCCCCCCAGCATTTTCAATGAATGCCCCCTGGTTCTGGTATTGTGAGAAAGAGAGAAAAAAATTCTCTCTGTCAACATTTTCTACCCCATGCATAATTTTATAGACTTCGATCATATCCCCCCTCAGAAGTCTCCTCTCCAAACTAAAGAGTCCCAAACACTGCAGCCTCTCCTCATAAGGAAGGTGCTCCAGTCCCTCAATCATCCTCATTAAGCTTGCAATCATGCTTGCATGAGTGCAAACATTCGAGACCCAGAGTTGCACTGGGACATCACCTACAGCTGCTGGGTGGCAATCCACAGTCCTACCTTGTGGCTTTAGACTACCTAATTCAGTGGGAGGTGTTTCCATCCAGCCCCTGTCTTGGGTCTGCCTTCTCGCCTAGGCATCCTATCTTGGTTGCTTGAGGCTCACCGGAATGGGCTGGACTCACAATGGGTAGGCAGAAGGTAACGGAGACCAGAGACTGGAAGCAGGATGACCGTGGGAGAGCTAGTGAAGAGCAGAGGGCAAGAAGAGGTGGTGATGGAAAGTGTGGCCAAGTCTCAGCTGACTTATGGCAAATCCAGTAAGATTTTCAAGGCAAGAGATGAACAGGGGTTGTTTGTCGTTGCCTGCCTCTGCATAGCAACCTTGAATTTCCTTGGGAGAGAACAAGTATCATGAGTCAAAGAGCAGCAGTGGCATAGTGGTTAAGAGCAGGTGCATTCTAGTCTGGAGGAACCGGGTTTGATTCCCAGCTATTCCGCTTGAGCTATGGAAGCTTATCTGGGGAATTCAGATTAGCCTGTGCACTCCTACGTACGCCAGCTGGGTGACCTTGGGCTAGTCACAGCTTTTCGGAGCTCTCTCAGCCCCACCCACCTCACAGGGTGTTTGTTGTGAGGGGGGAAGGGCAAGGAGATTGTAAGCCCCTTTGAGTGTCCTACAGGAGAGAAAGGGGGGATATAAATCCAAACTACTCTTCCTCTTTCTTCAGGACCTTGGAGAGCTCCAATGCAACACTATCAATTCCTTGTTCTTCCGTGTTTGGAATGATTACTTGATAATTTTTACTTGATAAAATGCAGCCATTGGGATAGCTGCTTAAAAAGAAAAAAACAGTTCAGGGAGAGGGAGCCCACAGGTCAGCCACAACCCAATGCTTGCCGAGGAATTTACCTTAAGAGACACCACAATCTGAAATGTTAAAATAAAAAATATTCCTGACAGCATAGTGCCAAAAATTTCATAATCTACTGAAGACAATTTGTTCAGTTCCCTGGGATGAGGCTTAGGGCGAGGCACTTCACAACTATTTCTGCAAAAAAAAAAAAACGCACGCATTTAAAAAACCGCCCGTGGCTTTTTGTATGTTTGACAACCCAGCATCGAATGTTTTGACTGTTGAACAGAGCGGCAAGAAAGAGCAGCTTTTCCTTGAGCAGTTTGGGGCAAGTGGGGAAAAGAGATAAAGAAGCAGATTCGATTCCCTGTTCTACATGAAGTTAGGCAACTGTGATTATCATTCACTCCAGCCAAGATTTCCAGCTGTTTAACAGCTTCCGAGGCTCGTTCAAACCACAGATTTTTTTCCTCTTTGCTGACTTTCAGAACAACAAGGCAATACTGAAGAAAGAGAAATACCTCCCGTTCAAAAGTGAGCTTGAAAAGACATTTTTGTTGTGTCCAAAGATTGCAAATCTCCTAGCACAAGACCACTTCTGGTACTGATTCATCTGTACCACTCACCAGGCTGGGCAGGATCCAAAGTGTAGATCAGATATTTTTGCTTTCTAAGAGAGAAAAATGAACGATCATACCTGCCAAATCCTGTTCCTTCAGTTGTGCCCTTTGCTAGTTCTGTGGCATGGTCCTCCACATCTCTGAGCACCATTTATCCTGGAGCAAAAGCTGCGTGCCACTCCCACAGGTGGACTCTTTTGATGGACTCCACCCAAACACAGAATCTTTGCATAACAAGTTTCACCCAAACGCTTACTGATTGGTTCCCCACCCTGGGACATGGACAATATATACCCCACTAAGCCTCACTGGACACACTGTGTAACAGACTTCCCTCTGTGATACACCTCTGAAGATGCCAGCCACAGATGCAGGCGAAACGTTAAGAACAAGATCCACCAGACCACAGCCACACAGCCTGGAAAACTCACCACAACTAGATGAATAAAGTTTGTTTAGCCTAGCAATCCTGTGCACATTTTTCTTTCTTTTGTTTTGAGGGGAATGTCCGCAAAGCTACAGTGACACAACTAAAGAAGCTGCAATATGCAATTATAAATTGCTTTTAACGTGAATGCTAATAATACAATGTAGTCGATGTATTGTCGAAGGCTTTCGTGGCCGGATTCAATTTGTTCTAGTGGGTTTTCCTGGCTGTGTGGCCGTGGTCTGGTGGATCTTGTTCCTAATGTTTCGCCTGCACCTGTGTCTAACTTCCCTCTGTGATACACCTCTGAAGATGCCAGCCACAGATGCGGGTGAAACGTTAGGAACAAGATCCACCAGACCATGGCCACGCAGCCCGGAAAACCCACCACAATCTGTTGATGAGCTCAAAAGCAGTAGAATGTCAAAGCTGGTTTAAACTATGAATTTAACTGATTCGGGGCCTTTCCACGATGACCCTGGGGCGCATGCTGACCAAGTAAGGCAGTATACCGTGAGCATACACAGAGGCCCCTTCCACACATGCAGAATAACGCAGTTTCAATCCACTTTTAATGCACTTTGAAGCTGGATTTTCCTGTGCAAACTAGGAAAATCCACTTGCAAACAATTGTGAAAGTGGATTGAAACTGCGTTATTCTGCATGTGCGGAAGGGGCCTGAGATAGGCTATCTGGCCAGGTGCCACATTGTCTGCCACTACCTCTGAACATTGACATGCAACTCGTTTTAAATTGCTAGCCGATCATCAATGCAATCATATTAGCATGCTTGACTTCAAAGCATCATTTTCGGCAAGGCAAGTTGGATTTTCGTAGCATCTCATCTGCAAAAATCGAGGCACCAGCAATAAACACTATGAATATTGTCACTGAATGGATGAGTACAATTACCTCTCCTACACAATGGCAAAATTAGTGCCAACAGCCAGCTCCTGCACGCTGTTGGTGGCAACTATTGCAAATGTAGCAAATAAAGTTGCTTGATGATGGGTGTTATTAAATGTAATGCATTTTTTACTTCAATAAAACTAGTTTTGAGCATCAGAGTCCACGCTCGCTTGTCTCATCTCCACTTGACATCAGGGTAGAGCAAGAGATGGGATTTTTTTTAAAAAAAAACCTTGTAAAAAAAGCTCCCATTATATTAATTGCTCGATCTATTAGTATCACTTAATTATGGCATCTTGTGCTTCTTGGAATCTCACAGGAGGCCAAATTGTCATGATTTATTGTTGACCAACATTGATAGTTTTATGTTAGTAAGCAATTAAACATGTAAATAGCCCCTCCAGGGAAGTTTTGGAAAGCTTGGGAAAGCTGCTGTCATTCCTGAGTTATGGGAGGCCTTGATGAATTATTCACCGAATAGTAGCATAGGACTAATGCCTTGTCAAAATATTTACATGCAAAACAAAACGTATGAATAAATAGTGGCATTAATGTCACCGGAAGCCGGACAAGCAGGTAAATGAGGTTGGCGGCTTTTCAGAACTTTCGGTTGAAAGAGCAAGAACTTGTTTACACAATCAATATTTCAATATTGTCATGTTAGGGATGCTACTGGGAAACAGACATACCATTAGCTACAAGGGACCAGAACCAGGGGGCACACATTGAAAATGCTGGGGGGAAGAATTAGGACTAATAAAAGGAAACACTTTTTCACGCAATGTGTGATTGGTGTTTGGAATATGCTGCCACAGGAGGTGGTGATGGCCACTAACCTGGATAGCTTTAAAAGGGGCTTGGACAGATTTATGGAGGAGAAGTCGATTTATGGCTACCAATCTTGATCCTCTTTGATCTGAGATTGCAAATGCCTTAACAGTCCAGGTGCTCGGGAGCAACAGCCGCAGAAGGCCATTGCTTTCACATCCTGCATGTGAGCTCCCAAAGGCACCTGGTGGGCCACTGTGAGTAGCAGAGAGAATAGAATAGAATAGAATAGAATAGAATAGAATAGAATAGAATAGAATAGAATAGAATAGAATAGAATAGAATAGAATAGAATCTTTATTGGCCAAGTGTGATTGGACACACAAGGAATTTGTCTCCGGTGCATATGCTCTCAGTGTACATAAAAGAAAAATACATTTGTCAAGAATCATAAGGTACAACACTTAATGATTGTCCATATAGGTCTAAAAGTAAGCAATCAGGAAACAATCAATAGTAATAACAAAACATAAAAAATATAAAATCATAAAATAAAATGAATTGTATCAGCACAGGCTATAGTCATTACAGTAGTCATAAGTGGGAGGAGATAGATAATGGGAATGATACGAAAAAGTAGTAGTGCAGTAATTATATAATAAATATATAATAAATAGTTTGACATTATCGAGGGAATTATTTGTTTAGCAGAGTGATGGCATTCGGGGAAAAACTGTTCTTATGTCTAGTTGTCTTGGTGTGCAGTGCTCTGTAGCGACGTTTAGAGGGTAAGAGTTGAAACAGTTTATGTCCAGGATGCGAGGGGTCAGTAAATATTTTCACAGCCCTTTTTTTGACCCGTGCAATATACAGGTCCTCAATGGAAGGCAGGTTAGCAGCAATTGTTTTTTCTGCAGTTCTGATTATTCTCTGAAGTCTGTGTCGATCTTGTTGAGTTGCAGAACCAAACCACACAGTTATGGAGGTGCAGATGACAGACTCAATGATTCCTCTGTAGAACTGTATCAGCAGCTCCTTGGGCAGTTTGAGCTTCCTGAGTTGGCGCAGAAAGAACATTCTTTGTTGTGCTTTTTTGATGACATTTTTGATGTTAGGTGACCATTTTAGGTCATGAGATATGATGGAGCCTAGAAATTTAAAGGTCTCTACTGTTGATACTGTGTTGTCTAGTATTGTGAGAGGAGGTAGGATGGGAGGGTTTCTCCTGAAATCTACCACCATTTCTACGGTTTTAAGTGTGTTCAGTTCTAGATTGTTCCAGTGGCACCACGAGGCTAGTTGTTCAACCTCCCGTCTGTATGCGGTTTCATCGTTGTCTCGAATGAGACCAATCACTGTTGTATCATCTGCAAATTTCAGTATTTTAACAGATGGATCGTTTGAGATGCAGTCATTGGTATACAGAGAGAAGAGAAGTGGTGAAAGTACACAGCCTTGGGGGGCCCCTGTGCTCATTTTACAGGTGTCTGATGTAATTTTTCCTAGCTTCACCTGCTGTTTCCTATCTGTTAGGAAGCTTGTGATCCACTTACAAATATGCTCAGGTACTGCTAGCTGATTTAGTTTGGTTAGAAGAATGTCCGGTCTGATAGTATTGAATGCTGAACTAAAGTCAACAAAGAGGACCCTTGCATAGGTCTTTGGCGATTCAAGATGCTGTAGGATATAGTGCAAAGCCATATTAACAGCATCATCTGTCGATCTATTTGCTCGGTATGCAAATTGCAAGGGGTCCAACAGTGGATCCGTGATGGTTTTCAAATGGTACATCACTAGCCTTTCAAAAGTTTTCATAACTACAGATGTTAGAGCAACTGGTCTGTAGTCGTTCAGTTCCTTGATGGAAGGCTTCTTCGGCACTGGGACGATAGTGGAGTGTTTGAAGCAGGAAGGAACATAGCACATCTCTAGTGATTTGTTGAAGATTTGGGTGAAGATGGGGGCCAATTGGACAGCACAGACTTTTAAGCAAGAAGGTGTTATCTTGTCTGGGCCTGGTGCTTTTCCAGGCTTCTGTCTGTGAAATAGATCTTGCACTTCCTTTTCTGAGATCACCAGGGGTTGTAAACCCAGTGAAATGGGTTCAGTTGTAGGAAGTTTGGCTATTGTTGGTGCATCTGAAATAGAGGTTGTGGAGAAAGGTGACTGTAGATTGTTTTCAAACCTACAGTAGAACACATTCAGGTCGTCTGCCAATTGCTGATTTCCTTCAGCTTGGGAAGGTGGTTTGCTGTAACCGGTGATATTTTTGAGAGTTTTCCACATGTTTGCTGTTTCGTTTGGTGAAAACTGATTTTTTAGCTTTTCAGAGTAGTTTCTTTTTGCTGCTCTGATCTCCTTTGTTAAAACATTTCTGGCCTGATTGTACAGCATTCTATCACCTTTTCTATAGGCCTCTTCTTTGGAACGACGTAACTGCTTAAGTTTAGCTGTGAACCAAGGTTTGTTGTTACTATATATACGCAAGTTCCTGGTTGGTATACAAAGATCTTCACAGAAGCTGACATATGATGTTACAGTATCTGTGAGTTCATCCAAATCTGCAGAGGTGTCTTTAAAAATATTCCAATCTGTACAGTCAAGGCAAGCCTGCAGCTTTAACTTTGCCTCTTCAGTCCAAGTTCTCACTGATTTAGTTATTGGTTTTGTGGCTTTAAATCTTGGGTGGGGGGGGGGGGGGGTGGGGGGGGGGGGGGGTGGGGGGGGGGGGGGGTGGGGGGGGGGGGGGGTGGGGGGGGGGGGGGGTGGGGGGGGGGGGGGGTGGGGGGGGGGGGGGGTGGGGGGGGGGGGGGGTGGGGGGGGGGGGGGGTGGGGGGGGGGGGGGGTGGGGGGGGGGGGGGGTGGGGGGGGGGGGGGGTGGGGGGGGGGGGGGGTGGGGGGGGGGGGGGGTGGGGGGGGGGGGGGGTGGGGGGGGGGGGGGGTGGGGGGGGGGGGGGGTGGGGGGGGGGGGGGGTGGGGGGGGGGGGGGGTGGGGGGGGGGGGGGGTGGGGGGGGGGGGGGGTGGGGGGGGGGGGGGGTGGGGGGGGGGGGGGGTGGGGGGGGGGGGGGGTGGGGGGGGGGGACCTTCCAGCATGGCCAATTGGCCATGCTGGAAGGGGCAGATGGGAATTGTAGTCCATAACATCTGGAGTGCCAAAGGTTCGCCACCACGGAGCTAGGTAGTCTATCCTTGCTGTCTTTCCATGGCCTGGGAGAACAATTCTGTCTTATGGGCCCAGTGACAAAGTTCATCTCCAAGCTACAGAATGGCAAAGTTCAACAGTATTTATTTATTTATTTATTTATTTATCCCGCCCTACCCCCTTACGGCTTAGGGCGAGTCACAACTCAAAAATTAAAACAATCAACAACATTAATACAAAATCCCATATTTAAATATCAAATATGATACATAAAACAAACATAGAACTTCTTATAAAAGATAGGTATCTTCTCCAATCTGTCTAATATTTAGGCACGGTAGGATACCTAATGCTGTATTATTTTGCTTTTAACTTGCTAAACAGATCTATTTTTATTGCAATTTTATATTAGATTGTATTTTTACATTGATGTGTAGGGGTATTTACTGTCATTTGCTCTGGCTATTTCTTAAAAAAAAATCTGAAGTGATTTGAATCCCTTGAAGTCAACCGACAAGTTATGTGGACTATTTCCTTGCTATTGAACTATACTTGAGACTGCAGAATGTGTCTGTGTAAATCTTGATCTATCTATGCCTATTAAAGATTAAAAAAATAAAAAAATAAAAAAACAAAATCCCAATATAAGCAGTTAAAACCAGTTAACAATAATACTACTCACCAGACACAACAATAGAATTAAAACTGAGGGCACAAAGTAATCCATTTCCACCTCAGCCCCCGCCCCTCCCGGAGGCCGAAAGAGGTGATCTACTTTCCTCAAACCAGCTGGCTAGTTGGAAAAGGCCTGGTGGAACAGCCATGAATTGCCATAACTCCCACAGGGCCCTGACATCACCTGGCAGTTTGTTCCACCAGTTAGAAAGTTTGCTCCACCAGGCTGGAGCCAGGGTCGTAAAAGCCCTGGCTCTTGTCAAAGCCAGCTGAATATCTCTCCGGCCGGGGATCGCCAGGAGGTTCTCCTCCGACGAACAGAGGGGCCTTGCAGGGCTATATGCAGAGTATCTGGATCAGAAACGTGCTGATTTCAATCTCACCTCTGCCCGTCCCTCAGATGGCCAAGCCAGTGGTGACATAGTCTCAGCTCAACTGCAAGGCAGGGATAATATTGATCTATATTACAGGGCTGTTGCAAGGGAAGGTAGGTGAATGGATTTATTGAGTCATTGACATGACTACCCTCCCCACTTCTCTGCCCTCAAAAGGTACCCACTGAAGGAATGTGTTCGAAATATGGAATTCGATTCAGTAGAAAGTACAAAACCCGGCTGGAGCTCAGTCAAATGAGACCGGGGCTCATGGGACCTATCGCAATTCCACAGGGCTGATTACTCTGGGCAGCAACAGATCCATCTATCTAGCTGCCTGCTCCCCTACCCCTTCCTCTCCTTTTCCTGTATTACTATTGGGTATCACCTAATGAGGGATGTATGGGGGTGAGGAAATTAACTTGTTTCTCCTTCATGGGTTAATATTGAAGGTGCTAGATTTCCCTGTATTTATTGTATATTCTTGCTATTTATCGTATGCCGATTTTATTGTTCTGTTAAAACTGAATATTGTTGTTAGCCACTCTGAGCCTGTGGTGGCAGGGTACAGAAGGCTAGAAACAGTGGCGGAGCTGCAAGGGGACAGGGGTGTGTGCCGTGCACCGGGCGCACGCCTGGGGGGTGGAAAATCACCCAGCTGTGCCTCTGGCTAGAAATCAAATCAAATCAAACAGCAGATAAAACAAGAATAAAACCCAGAGTCCCAGCTTCATGCAGAGTTGTCACTTCTAGGTTGGGAAATTTCAGCAAATTTGGGCATGGAGCCTGGGGTTTGTGAAGAGGAGAGACCAAAGGGGTGCATAATGCCAAAGAGTGCACACAGCCCTTTCCTCTCAACGCAACTGATTCAATTTTTATTTATAAAACTACATCCTGTTTTTTTCCTTTGAAAACCTGGAAGTGACATCGTAACTCACTAGGGAATCCCCAGAAACTCAGTAGTTTTTAAAGTGTTATTTTCCTTCAGCAGTTGCTCAGTGGGGAGTGGAAAAGGGGAACTCCCTCCAGGAAACCGGCACCCCAAAGTCCCATAGCCAATTTGGCCCTCATTAAATAGAGAAGATATTCTGATCGCTAAATTCCACGGCAATGAAAATGATACTAGTAGGGCGGGACCGGTGGCAGGTTTGAAACAGGAGGGAAGGCGGCCTGTGCCAATATACTGAGCGCAACGCCAGGGTCTTCATGTTCTCTTGGACTTATTGATCTCAGTAAAGAATAGCTTCCCAGGGCACAGATGTAGACCTCCTGATTGCTCACTGAATTCTCATGAAGCATGCCCATTGTTCCTCATTACAGTAAAATCCAACAACCTGATTTCCGGCAGCAGTGAGCACAGTGAGGCCTCAGTGGAGGATCGGGGGTCCTTAGCGCTTCCAAAGATGGACCACAAGTGACTAGTTAGAAAGATCCTACGATGGCACAGCTGCCCCACTTGTGCCGCACACCTGCTGTCTCTTCCAAGTACACTGGCAGGATCCATTTAATTTGCTCACCAGAGAATCAGGCAAGCGAGGCTGCGCTGCTTCCTGCCCACGTGCCTCGCGAAGTGGAGGAAGCAAGGAAGTTTCAAAACATCTCGAAAGGATGCCTCAGCTGAAATCTGGCATCTCGCTCATTGCCCTGCTCACAAGTCAATGATCGATGTGTGGATTTAAATGTCCCACTTCTTCAGTCCACAGTTGCTCAAGACATCTTTTATCACCAGAGCGGAGGAACGGCTGATCGAAAGGAATAAAGAATGCAACCAAGTAGGAATGTGCTCAAAAATCAGGGGTTTCTTAAAATGGGGTTGTTTGGGGGGCTTTGGTATTTTTTTTAGGAGGGAATCCTGAAAAAAAATTCTATATATGATATATAATTCCAGGACTCTGGGGAAAGGCTGTTTTTTTAAGGCAGAGGCACCAAATTTTCAGCATAGATGCTGGTGGCTTTCTTTACAAGAATCCCCTGAGTTCAGCAAATATTGGGCCCAAATAGAGGAAAAAATAAAGGCCCATAAAACTCCCAGGGGTCTGAAACCTGCAGCTCTCCAATGGGCCAAGCTGGCAGGGGATGGTGGGATTTGTAGTCCATGAACAACTGGAGAGCCACAGGTTGCTAATCTTTTCCAAACTCAGGGGTGCTTGTAAGGAGAGTCACCAGCAGCTACACCTTTAACTTAAACACACACAGACACACAGACACACAGACACACAGACACACACACACACACACCCTAACCCTAACCCTAACCCTAACCCTGGAAAAATTCCCTCCAGGCTTCAGTGTGAGCCTTCCTCCCCTCCTGGGCCCCACATCGGTAGGCAACCTTTAACTGTACCTGAAAAAACTGAAAAAAGCTGATTTGGGGGGAAATTTCGGATTTGGATTTTTCGGCTACTGTCAAAGGGCATCTTTCTTTCAGCCAGCAAAGCCAAATGCTCATGCTTACAATACAGCTCCAATGAAAACAATTACATAGCAATGATGACATTTTAACTCTGTCGTGCTATTAGAAAGAACTGGGGTACTCCAACTGCATAAGCAGTCCTGAACAAGTACCGGGTGCTGAACCAGTAACTGGACAACTCTAACCTTCACCCCACTCCCCAGCCAGTATCAAATGATGGGACGGCAGAAAGACTGACTTATTGAAGCTTGCAGGTCAGACTTGGCCCTAGCACTAGGCCCGTGGTGGCGAACCTTTGGCACTCCAGATGTAATGGACTACAATTCCCATCAGCCCCTTTGGCACTCCAGATGTTATGGACTACAATTCCCATCAATTGACCATGCTGGCAGGGGCTGATGGGAATTGTAGTCCATAACATCTGGAGTGCCAAAGGTTCGCCACCACTGCACTAGGCTATGCTTGAGATCTATGACTGGATTCCCAAGTGTGTAATTTAAAGAGGTAACCCGGGAAGCATCCTCGTCGGACTGGGATTTGAACCTGCGTCTCCATGTGGCCTTCATCTTAGTCCAATCTCAACTTAAAGAAGCTGTTAGTAGGTGACGCGAAAGATCTCTCCCAACACTCTGGATCACTACTACCAGTCTTAGAAGACTAAAGGGATTTTGATACTTATGTAATCTTTCTATGAAAGCATTTATACCGTATTTTGGGGGGTAACAATGGACGGCCAAATCATCTTGTGAAACAAACCCAACCAAAATTGATTTGATTGCTTTCACCTCCTGCATGTGAGCTCCCAAAGGCACCTGGTGGGCCACTGCGAGTAGCAGAGAGCTGGACTAGATGGACTCTGGTCTGATCCAGCTGGCTTGTTCTTATGTTCTTAAAAATGTACTTCAAGTAAAATAAGAGACTAATCCTAAACAGGCCTACTCAACGACAGTCAGCTTTTCATCCATGGGCAATCCAGTCGTTCTACACCCTCACCCTGCTCTGACGCAAAAAGTCGCACCAGAAGTGCTCTTGCTTTCCCCAAGAAAAGCGAGAAACATACCCGGGGCAAGAGGAAGCGTGTTGGGACCAGCAATCTTGCTGTGACGTGCCTCCTCTCTTGGCATGCCGCAAAGAGGAAGCATGTTGGGACAAGATTTTTAGCTCCAATGTGGTTCCGGTCCCACCACGCGCGTAATCAATTTATCTGATATTTTCAGTAGACCACAGCTCCCCCCCCCCCCCACAAACACACAATGACTGCATCTTTCTGAATCCAGGAATAATTTAATTGGCCACGGAGTTGAGTGACTGGGAATGAGTCTTAATTAGTTTCCTTGTCTCCTTGGGTTTTACCTCAATAATGCGTAGGTTTTAATTATAGAAAATGTCCCATGGAATTAAATTGGAATCCAAGGGCTCGGCCCTTTTGAGTCGCTGCCAAAAATTAAGACCACTGCTTTATTAAAGGATTTGAAATAAATACCCAAAGCCAATTCTCAGAAAGGACATTTGTGCAAATTAAGGAGAAAGCCACCATCCCGAATAGACCCAATCTCACCGTCCTTGGCAGTTTCAAATGCCCATTAGTATATTAGCTAAACATTCAGGCTGAAACAAATATGGCTTTGGAGATTCACCAATCAAACCAAAGTTCTTTTTTCCCCTTTTATTCCAGACTTGCACACTTTTAGAGTCATTTTTAGCATGGGTCCATTGTCTTAGGTCACAATGGACAACAATCTTCTCTTGATCAGACTTTTAAGCTTTTAATATGGAGAGTCAGATTTTGCTCTACTGATCTTCGCAACAGCCTCTCGATTTGCAACAACCCCCATGAGTTAGGGGCTTAATGGCATTCAAATAATTCTTCTAATGCTGAGCAGCAATTTAATTCAAAATTCCAATGCCACAGCATATAATGGCTTCAATTAAACATGTCCTTAATTGCATCTATAGCCACTTTTTGAAAATGGTAATATGCATATAACCATGAGACACAAGGGGTTTCTGTGGTTGGTGCTCTTAACATGTTCTTCTGTCAAAACCAAGGGTGCATCAGTCTGATTCAAACAAGATCACAGGGGTTTAATCCTGCGTCCCAATCTGAAATGACCCTGGGGAATCACCACCTGCCGTGTTCAGACAAAAACACAAGACCTACTCTTTGCACAGCTTTCAGGGAAAACAGCTCAGGTTGAAAACTTAAGCCCCTTCTCACACTATGATTGGAACTGATGGATACACACTTGGTTTTTAAAGAAAAGGAAAACACCACGAGAGCTAATTCACAGAACTCTTCGGATCTCACGTAGCTGAACCCTCAGCTTCCAAAGCTTTGGAGCGGTGTTCTGTCATCAGAAGAATCATGTAGTGTGGCTTGCAAAGGAGAGCTGCACGTCACTTCAGGAGCCAGAATCTTATGTGTGAATGTTGCCCCGTAAATGGCCCAGGCTAGCCAGATCTCATCAGATTTCAGAAGCTAAGTAGGATCGGCCCTGATTAGTATTTGAATGGGAGACCTCCAAGGAAGTCCAGGGTCGCTACACAGAGAAGAAAAAGAAGAAGAGTTTGGATTTATATCCCCCTTTCTGTCTTGTAAGGAGACTCAAAGGGGCTTGTAATCTTCTTTCCCTTCCCTCCTCACAACAAACATCCTATGAGATGGATGGGGCTGAGAGAGCTCCGAAGAACTGTGACTAGCCCAAGGTCATCCAGCTGGCATGTGTTGGAGTGCGCAAGCTAATCTGGTTCCCCAGATAAGCCTCCACAGCTCAAGCGGCAGAGCGGGGAATCAAACCCGGTTCTCCAGATTAGAGTGCACCTGCTCTTAACCACTACACCACACTGGCCGGCAATGGCAAACCACCAGGCCATGCTTGGGGTATTGTGTGGAATTCAAAAAGGATGCGAACAGAATGGAGCAGGTGCAGAAGAGAGCGAAGAGGATGATCAGGGGCCTGGAGACGAAGCCCTGTAGGCAAAGGCTGAGGGACTTGGGAATGTTCAGCTCGGAGAAAAGGAGGCTGAAGAGGGGACATGATTGTTCTCTTTAAGTATTTGGAAGGCTGCCACGTACAGGACGGCTGGGAGCTGTTCCTGTTGGGAGCAGAGGATAGGACTCACAATAATGTGTTTAGATCCGTGGTGGGAAACCTTTGGCACTCCAGATGTTATGGACTACAATTCCCATCAGTCCCTGCCAGCATGGTCAATTAGCCATGCTGGCAGGGGCTGATGGGAATTGTAGTCCATAACATCTGGAGTGCCAAAGGTTCGCCACCACTGGTTTAGATTATGGGCAGGGTGGTACCACCCGGATGGGGGTAAGTGGGAATTACAATCAGAGTTTTCAGCAGTGGAATCAACTGCATAGGAAAGTGGTCAGCTCCCCCTCCCTGGACGTCTTTAAGAATCAGAAACAAAGGGGAAGGTGTGGTGGCCACAGGAAGCCATCAACTACAGGTAAGAACAAAAAGATACATAGTAGGCTACTGCACCAACATGTATGTAGGAGTCACAGGAAACATATGAACCCAAAACAAAGGCACAACAGAAAGCAAAAGCTATTATGATAACAGCATGCAGACCACGAAACAGAATGAACTGGAATGCACAAAAGGCTGCGGGAGAACGGTTAAGTCCGGTAAGTTTAAATGAGCAACACTGCAGGGTGGGGAGGCAGAAGTTAGCTAATGGCCAACCACTTCTGTGCTTATTGTGCCTTAAAAACCGTATGGAGTCACCAGGCCATGACCTGGATGGCTCAGCCTAGTCTTACTTCATCAAATCTCAGAAGCCAAGCAGAACTGTCCCTGGTCAGACTTGGATGGGAGATCAACAAGGAAATCCAGGGCTGCTATGCAGAGGCAGGCAATGGCAAACCACCTCTGTTCATATCTTGCCTTGGAAACCCCACAGTCACCAGGCCCTGGCCTCAGTGGCTTAGGCTAGACCAACTTCATCAGATCTCAGAAGCCAAGAAGGGTAGGCCCTGGTCAGACTTGGATGGGAGATCAACAAGGAAATCCAGGGCTGCTACACAGAGGCAGACAATGGCAAACCACCTCAATTCATCCTTTGTCTTGAAAACCCTACAGGGTTGCCATAAATTGGTTATGCCTTGACAGCACTTTCTATTACCAATGCGTTGGCAGATCTGAGGTGATGTGTGGTTTCTGGGCTTGTGGGATCCAAAAATTTTAGTAACAGGTTTCCATGGTGATGGGATTCAAACTGTGGCGTAGTATCAATGGGGCTGGGCAGGGCATGATGGGGGCGGGGCATTCCTGGGCGGGGCTGTGGCAAGGACACAGCCGCTGTGCCAGTCCTTGGGCGGGAAACGAATGCACGCAGGCGCAGGCTGCCTCGCACACCGGTGCACCTCCTGCTAGACTGCTTCAAGTTCTGAGCGCTACTGCTGAGAGCAGGGGCGTAACTAAGGCAAAACTCACGTGGCAAAATCACCAATTAATAACCCCCTCTCGACACACACAAATAATTAGTAACCTACTCTCAGGAACCTGTGAGAACCTGCTGGATCCCACCTCTGTGTATGGCCATGTTCTAGCAGCATTCTCTCCTGACGTTTCGCCTGCATCTGTGGCTGGCATCTTCGGAGGATCTGAATAATGCCGGCACGTTTTCAGTGGCAATACTTTGGGGTTTTTTTTCAGATCCTCTGAAGATGCCGGCCACAGATGCAGGCGAAACATCAAGAGAGAATGCTGCTAGAACACGGCCATACAGCCCGGAAACCACACAGCAGCCCAGTGATTCCGGCCGTGAAAGCCTTTGACAGTACATTGTTGGCAGATCGTTTTCAGTGGCGATACTTTGGTTTTTTTTGTTTTTGTTTTTACAGTTGGATGAAATGGGTGAAACTTACATACACAAAAACAAATATCCCTGGATTATACACTGCTTTGATGCCTTAACATCGAGGCACAGCTGATCGCGATAAAAAAGAACAATTCACCTTTCCATTAAACAGAAGTATATTTGCTCATTCAGGAGTAATATAGTCCACAGCAGGAACTCTCGCTGCTTAGACTGAAATAATAAACTTCAAAGTCCTAACTAACTAAATAAATAAAACCCGCTTGTGACCTTTGCATATAACATCCCCCAATGTAATAAAAATTCAAATTGGCGAGATTCATTGCCTTCCAAGCTGCAAGCATGTTTTTCCCCCCAAACTGTGCAGTAGTTTATTTATTATTAGACAGAAATAAATTGACTGACAGATCAATATACGAGCAGGTGAATCCACTAGTGCTATTACCAATAGATGGGAAATTATCCAGACGTCGGAACATTGTATCAATGCTTATGGAAACAGGATGAAAAGACTGCCCTGCGGATCTTTCTGAACGCAAACAGATGGTAAGCCTTATCATCCAAAAGGAAGGGTTTGGGCCTGCCTTTGGAGGTCAGAAGAACAGATTTTATACCCTCTTTTTCGCTAATGTCAGGAGTCTCAAAGTGGCCTACAATCATCTTCTACAATCATAGGAGCAGCAGTGGCGTAGGCGGTTAAGAGCTCGTGTATCTAATCTGGAGGAACCGGGTTCGATTCTCCGCTCTGCCGCCTGAGCTGTGGAGGCTTATCTGGGGAATTCAGATTAGCCTGTGCACTCCCACACATGCCAGCTGGGTGACCTTGGGCTAGTCACAGCTTCTCGGAGCTCTCTCAGCCCCACCTACCTCACAGGGTACTTGTTGTGAGGGGGGAAGGGCAAGGAGATTGTCAGCCCCTTTGAGTCTCCTACAGGAGAGAAAGGGGGGATATAAATCCAAACTCTTCTTCTTCTTCCCTTCCTCCCCAAAACAACAGGCACCTTGTGAGGCAGGTGGGGCTGACAGAGTTCTGAGAGAACTGTGACTGGCCCAAGGTCTCCCAGCAGGCTTCATGCGGAGGAGCGTGGAATCAAGCCCAGTTCTCCAGATTAGAATCCTTTGCTCTTAACCGCTACACCTTGCTGGCTCGGTAGACTTACATGAACATAAACCACCTTGTCCTGAATCAGATCTTTGGTCCATCGAATTCAATAATGTCTAATCAGGCGGGCACTGCCTCTTCAGGATCTGCGGTCTTTCGCATCACCTACTGCCTGGTTCTTTTAACTGGAGATGCCGGGGATTGGAGGGCCGCGAGTTTGACATCTGTGCTCTAAAGCAGTGAGGGTGAACCTTTTTGAGACCGAGTGCCCAAGCCACAACCCAAAACCCACTTATTTATTGCAAAGTGCCAACACGGCAATTTAACCTGAATACTGAGATTTCAGTTAAGAAAAAATGGTTGGCTCTGAGGTGTGTGTTACTCGGGAGTAAGCTTGGTGGTAGTTGTTGGCTTTGCTTTGAAGCAACCGTGCAATTTTTCGAACGGATGAATCATGATCCTAGGAGGGTTTACTCAGAAGCAAGCCACATTGCCAGTACATTGTCAGCTTACTCCCAGGTAAAGGATCATGCTTTAGTTCTGTTCATGAAAATCGGTGGGGTTTAACAGTGCTTAACAGGGTTACCTATACTGATTCCCCAAAACTAGGTCTTAGGTTTAATACTAATAATCGAGCCCAGCAGCCCAGGCCAGCCTAGATGTGTGTGTGTGTGGGGGGGTGATTTCCCTCCACATGATGAACTCTGTGTGTGCCCACAGAGAGGGCTCTGAGTGCCACCTCTGGCACCCGTGCCATAGGTTCGCCATCACTGCTCTAAAGCATCCATTTTCTCCAAGGGAGCTAATTTCTGCCGTCTGGAGATGAGCTGCAGTTTCAGGCAATGCCCTGGTCCCACCCGGAGACTGGCACCCCTAACCCTAACCCTACCATCAAAGGATTCCCTAATGCCATGCTGGCAGGGGATGATGGTAATTGTAGTCCATGACCATCTGGAGTGCCATAGGTTTGCTACCACGGCCCTAATGCTTAGGAGAGTGTCATAGGTCTTCTAAGAATAAAGGTAGAGGAAGCATCTGGAGCTACAGCAGCAGCTCTGATACCTGTCTGAAGAGGGGCGATGTCAGCACACACCCTTTCTTTCATCTCAGCCTTCTTTGCAGATAAAGCATCGTGCACAACGGTTATGCAAGCTGCCCGAAGCATTGCTCGCATCCCTGGATCGTGCCAATGGAATCCATATTCTGCACCAAGGAAACCCAAGTTTTCATTTGATGCCTTTGACAATCTACTCCCAGAAACAGCGGGCAAAATTTTCATAACAATGGCAAAACGTTCTGCGGAGCTGGAGTGCCGGCGAGACCTTGGCGGCTGCCTCGCTGCAGGACATAAAGGAGATTTGAGCGCAATCCCCCCCTTTAAAGGCCTCTGTAATCTTGAAATACTAATAACTGGGTAGAGATTCAAGAACGAGGACACTGATAAGTCAAACCGAACCATACAGAATAAAAAGGATGCCAAAAAAGAGGGGGGGGGGATTCTTTTTCCTACTGCAGCATTACACAGAATAATCTGGGTTTAATGCTATTAAGACTGATAGCAGTTTAAGCTCTTGCGTGATTGGCTCTGCAATTGCTGAGTAGGACACCCAAGCTCCAACAACCCTTGAACACCAGTGGCGTACCCGCCAGAAAGACATGGGGTGTCAATTGACCACAGGCGCCACCCATTAGGTAACGTGGGGGATGCAAAATCAACCCCCCTCACTTGAACTACCCTCCCTCTGGCAGATATGTGGCCCTGAAGGAGCAGCCAGATCGAGAGCCTGCTGCGGGCCCACCAGGCGCTCTCAGCTGGGGGCGGCAGGCTCCTGGCCTGGCTGCTCCTTCTCCGGAGTGGCAGGCCGGGGCGTCAGCCCCCCCCCCACTGCCTCTCCTATGGACTGGCTGAAGTAAGCCTGCCACCAGCCCACAGGCCCCCCACCTCCTGCTGCTGCTCCTCCTATGGGCCAGCTGAAGTGAGCCTGCCATGGGCCCGCGCATTCCCCACCCCCTGCTGCTCCTCCTACGGGCTGGCTGAAGTAAGCCTGCCATGGGCCTGCATGCCCCCCAACCTTCCGCTGCAGTGTGCAGGCAGGGGGCAGGGCATGGGTGGGGGGGGTGGAGGTGCTTGGGCAGCTGTTGCCCCATTTTCCCTCTGTACACCTCCGTTGAACACACTTTGGGAGGTGTGTTCTCCTGGAGATTTGGGAGGTGGAGTCTGCAGAAGGCAGAGTTTGAGAAGAGGAGGGGCCACAGTGACTGGCTGTTGTGGGTTTTTCTGGCTGTGTGGCCATGGCACAGTACTTTTTGCACCTAACGTTTTGCCCGCATCTACGGCTCGCATCTTCAGGGGCACGTCACATCTGAAGATGCCAGTCATCGATGCAGGCAAAACGTTAAGGGCAAAAACTTTCAGACCAAAGCCACAGAGCCCGGGAAACTGACAACGGCCAATTGATTCCAGCCAGGAAAGCTTTCAACAATACATGGAATGCCAGAGAGTCCCAGAAGACAATTTCCAATCAGCTGCTGACTAACCAGGGTGATTGATCAGGAACAGTTTGTCATGCAGGGATGAGAAATGGGCTGGAGGCTGGGATATTGCAATTGCCACCAGGGATGAGAACAGAGCCATTGCATGATCAGCTCGTTGCCCACATAGGTGGCTATGTTATGACTGTGATGCAAACTCAGTTGGCCACTCAAATGAAAGGCAACAGCACAGACTGCAGTCACCAAGGCGACTGATAGGGATCAGAGGTCATTGCCTGGAAGAAAGGAGGATGTATGTGGGATCTAAATAGGAAAGGAGTTAAAATAAGGAAGCAGGAGGAAGCATCTATCAGGCAGTATCCCCCACCCAAACCCTTGGAAGAAGGCCTGCCATCCCACAAGAACCAGGAAGCTGTGGAGGAATCCACCAACTCTGTAGGACAGCCCTTTGAAGCCCCAAACCCAGTGGTGGGATCCAATTTCAATTTCAATAAGCCTTTATTGGCATACAGAACATACAATATAAATACGGTTAAAATTACTAGATAAAACTTCACACTGGATCATAAGTTCAGTTCGCAAAACAGTGGTGGGATCCAAAAATTTTAGTAACAGGTTCCCATGGTGGTGGAATTCAAACGGTGGCGTAGTGCCAATGGGGCTGGGCGGGGCACAATGGGGGCGTGGCCGGGCATTCCAGGGGCAGGGCATTCCTGGGTGGGGCTGTGGCAAGGACGCAGCTGCTGCGCCGCTCCTTGGGCGGGAAACGAATGCACGCAGGCGCAGGCTGCCATGCACGCCGGTGCACCTCCTGCTAGACTGCTTCAAGTTCTGCACGCTACTGCTGGGAGGAGGGGTGTAACTAAGGCAAAAATCAGGTGGCAAAATCACCAATTAGTAACCCCCTCTCGGCAGACACAAATAATTAGTAATCTACTCTTGGGAACCTGTGAGAACCTGCTGGATCCCACCTCTGCCCAAACCTTCAGCTGCTTTAGAGTGAGCCAAGAAGCACACACCGACCCATGGACTTGAGCATGCTTATCTCTGTGCTGCATGGTTGCCATGACCCATTATGTTAGGCTGAGTCGATCTTTCTTTGTTTAAGGCTAGTGTCAATTTAGTTAATTTCAGTGTGCCAAATCCATGTTCACGGCCCTCCGGGGACTCCCTGCAGGCCTCTCCGCCTTCCCTTCTTCCTAGTGAAGGTAAGGAATGAAATTGACACTCATTTAGGACCTATTGAAAAGATGATGCAGTGTTAAAGCCATTTTTAAAAAAAATCCCAAAAGGGCTGAGAGGTTTAAGTTACTTAATCGGTACTAGATAACAGTAGATTGGAAGCACAAATGCTACTCTGCCATTCTTGCACTGAAATGATTTCTTAGATATTTCTTCTCTCTCTCTTTTTTTTTTTTTTAAAAAACAGGGTTTTGAGCTCGGCAAGATACACATTTCAATCTCCACAGAGCTGTGCATCGTCCCCAAGAGGGGATATGTCACCCTTGGGACCAGGAAAAGAACAAGTATTAAAAGGGCAAGAGGTATAGCCATTGTCTCGGTGGAAGAGAGCTGAATATGTCTTGATTTGGCCTGACAGAACTACCCAAGTGGAGAAATCTTATGAATTATGGCGAAGCTTACAAATCGGGAACAACAGCAATAAGAAACGATACGGACATACTGGTTAGGAACAAGCGCACCATCTGTTTTCATTGGACTACCTACTGCGAAGCTTGAGTTTATACACTTCCATAAATAGACACGGAAGTGTCTCCACCTCTGGCCTCCACAACTCTGCAGAAATGGTGTGCCAGGAAAGTGTCATAATAGCTAATTGGATGATGGGTAATTGGAACATTGAGTGAGTTCCACCAAGCCTGCAAGACAGAGTTGTTCCACAAGGCCTAAAGCTGAAGGTGGCAATGGGGTTGTGTCCATCCGGTGGGCAGCTCCCTTCCCAGATCTTCTTTTTGCTGGTTAATAAGAATGGGGCTACATATTATACGTGGTGTTGAGGAACTGTTTATATTATTCCACCTTTGGTTGGGTTTTAGCACATTAGGATTTTATTGCATTTGATTATGCATTGTAATTTATTGTATGAAATGTGGAATTTGAATATTGGTATGTGGGGAGCTGCTCCAAGCTCACTACAATGGGGAAGAGTAAAAACCAACCAACCAACCAACCAACCAACCAACCAACCAACCAACCAACCAACCAACCAACCAACCAACCAACCAACCAACCAACCAACCAACCAACCAACCAACATTAAGGTTCAGAGCCAATGTGGTTGTTGCTAGGAAGGAAAAGGAAGACCCTAAAGGTACTTGCTCTGGGAATTCCTGAGAAACGTTTTGGTTATGAGGGGATTATTGGTGAGAAACAGAGTAGACCATGGGCCAAATCCAACAGGGCTTTTCTTACATTCCTAGCTCAGTTGGTAGAGCCCATGCTCATGCATGGTCATGGTCTTAGCTTCCACCTCTTCTGTCTCTTCTTAAAGAAATTTTGGAAGAATGGTTAGGAAAGGATGCTACGAGATGGCTTTGAGAACAGATTCTAGTTGGGTGGTACTGGCCTATCTGGACCAATCACTTGACTCAATACAAGGAAGTGTCATATGGCCCAAAGACAGGTGTGACAGAATGCAGGAGATGGAAGTCAGGCCTTAAAGCACAGGTGTCAAACTCGTGGCCCTCCAGATGTTATGGACTACAGTTCCCATCATGCTGCCAGGGGGATGATGGGAACTGTAGTCCATAACATCTGGAGGGCCACGAGTTTGACACCTATGCCTTAAAGAATGCGTGACCAAACAGCAAACATGAACAAGTTTGCCTTTTCATTATGGTACTAAGTCAGATGGCACAGGGTTTCAATTATTTCTCCAAAGCTTTTGAGACCTTGCCAAATCTTTGCTGCTAGCCATACGCCTGGCTTTCTTACTGGTAAACCTGGCTCTGCAGGGAACAGTAAGATAAAATTCACAGTGCTGTAATAGTGTGATGCCTGTTCCAGTCTTGCAGTGAAGCAAAGAAGTGACAGGGAATTGGCAATGCAAATGGTGTCAAGTTGCAGCCAACTTCGGGTGACCCAGTAGGGTTTTTGAGGTAAGAATAACAGAATCATAAAATCATTGAGTTGGAAGGGCCATCAAGTTCAACCCCCTGCAATGCAGGAACACACAATCAAAGCGCTCCAGCTATCCAGATAGCCATCCAGCCACTCTTTAATAACCTCCAAAGAAGAAGACTCCACCGCACTCCGAGGTAGTGCATTCCACTGTCCAACAGCCCTCACTGTCAGGGAAAGGATATTGTAAGCTCCTTTGAGTCTCCTTACAGAAGAGAAAGGGGAGATATAAATTCAAACTCTTCTTCTTTTGGTGGCAACCACAAGGCCTCCATCTTCTCTCATCTGGCTGTTTTGGGACCTCTTTCTACAACTAGCAGTAAAGCATTTATTGAAGTGGACCAGGAGGCATCCATTGAAAATGCTGGGGGGAAGAATTAGGACTAATAAAAGGAAACACTTCTTCACGCAACATGTGATTGGTGTTTGGAATTTGCTGCCACAGGAGGTGGTGATGGCCACCAACCTGGATAGCTTTAAAAGGGGCTTGGACAGATTTATGGAGGAGAAGTTGATCTATGGCTACCAATCTTGATCCTCTTTGATCTGAGATTGCAAATGCCTTAACAGACCAGGTGCTCGGGAGCAACAGCCGCAGAAGGCCATTGCTTTCACATCCTGCACGTGAGCTCCCAAAGGCACCTGTTGGGCCACTGCGAGTAGCAGAGAGCTGGACTAGATGGACTTTGGTCTGATCCAGCCGGCTTCTTCTTATGTTCTTATGAAGTGGACGGTTCAATGTATTTCCCAATACATTGAACTCAAACACCACATCATCTGTCCTCAACAAGTACTGTACTTCAACAGCCAAACTTTACCTTTTATAATACTTGACCACCCATTCCAACCCATTCCAGACCTTCGGGTCCCAAGAGGGAGGAAAGCCTGCAGCGTGCAGGAGTGTGCCTGTGACTCCTGCTCTTGTGATCAGTTTTGCTGTGCCAAATCTTGCCGGTGCCGCAAGATCAAAGTTAAGCGAAAAGCATTTGATGTCTGTGTCTACCCTTGAACTAGACTGTAATGGAGTGGGAGGGAGGAAATCTTTGCAAACATAATTTTGGAATTAGCAGCAGGAGGAGGACCAACGGGAAAGCAGAGGAGGGCGAAGACAACTGGGGAAATGAGTCAGCACATTGGTCTGGGAAAAATGCCACGTCGGCTCCTGCTTTCCCCGATCCCATTGATCTCTTGAACCCTGGGATTTTTGCCAACCCTGTACACGACCCCTGTAGAGGACCTTTCTATGCACCTGGAGAAAAGCACGACGTCTTATCAAGTTGACTGCCTCACCTGGGGAAAAAGGCATTTTCCTTTTTGGCTGGTTTGAGAGCATAGCCCACAGAACATTGTAATATCCAGAGTAAGATATAGTGGGAATTTTTGAAATCTGGCAGTGGCTGGCTGCTGATATGAACAGTCTGCAATGGAGAAAGCCTCTTCCTTATGGCAAGACCTGAGGCAAAGAGGATGGGACAGTCAGGGATTTCTCTCTCACCTGCAGTGTTACAGGATTCTCTGATCAGGGTCCTGCAGTGGCATAATGTCCATTGTGCAATGTGGGCAGCTGCTCACGGTTCAGGAATTTTGCAGGCATGCTCCTGCATTTTTATTTTTTGGTGTTTTTTCACATTTCGGCCTGCAGGGGGCGCATTTTTGAGAGATGCCCCCCGCATCTCATGCCCTTTCGCTGGTAAGGGGGGCACCTAAGTTCAGCTGGCAGGGAGGGGGAAAGCCACAAGCCACCAGGAGAGAGGACGGGGAGCTCCGCCTCCTTCCGCTGCCCATGGGCGGGCATTAAACTCAGGTTTTGCCTAGAGCTCCAGTTTTCCTCGTTACGCCCCTGGGGTCTTGGAAACCCAAAACAGCACCAAATTCCTTCTCAGCCAGAATCCAGGCACTACAATTTATCTCTGACAGAACAGTGCTTTTCTGAAACTATGGTGGCCATGAAGTAGGGTCTTTTGGACATGCCGAGCAACCAACAGGAGATTGGGGGGGGGTGAACTTGAGGGCATGCTGAGTCACATGCGTCGTGATGTCATTTCCAGGAAAACCTGGAAGGGATGTTGGATGGCTCTAGGAATCACCAGAAACTCTATGATAAAACCAGTGTTCCCATTGATTCCTAGAGTGACCTGGCATCACTTCTGGGGTTTCCCCCGATGTGATGTCATGCCTTGCACGACACCAATGTTTATTCTCCCGTGGTCTCTCTGGCCTTCATCGGGTTACCATGATTTCCCATTGACACTCAGCTGGTCAGAGGATGGAAACAGGTCCACCAAAACAGGGGGAGGGGGAATTAGATCTCCCTTTCAATGACACAACTTCCAGTGTGATCCAAAAGCAACGGCATCGCACCACAGGTAATGCTGCAGCTGTCGGTCCCAAACTTGTGTGAATGCTCCAGTATGATTCCATCATTCCTGGGTCACACTAGAAGTTGCGTCATCATACAGGGATGACAATGGCTTTCCCTTTGGTAATTTTCCAAATCCACCCCCCCATATCTCGCCAATTAGCTAGTCCCTCCCAACCATGAAGTTTGCTGTGAATCAGTTGGACCCTTTCACACAATCTCTTGGCAGCTGCCAACGTAACTGAGATTTCTCAGAAGGCAAACCCATTTTCTATCTCCCTGCATTTTCCAAAAATTTGCCTTATGGTCATTTTACAGCAGTTTCACAGCATGCTGAGTTAGCAAGGAACAGCCTGTTTTCAATTTTCCATCTGTCTGGTGTTTTTGAAATAGACACAGGAGAAGCTGGAAAATTGCTAAATTGATTCCACGGCTTTGGCTTTTCCCCCGGATCTTTTGCAAAGAAAGAGTCTCTTTATTCACTGAGATTAATTAGTTGTATTGGCCTATTCTCCCGACACAACAGTCTGAGTCTACGGTAAGAGACAAGGGACCATTTCTGGGGTTCACGGAGGAGCAGAATAACAGTTCAAGGAAACTGAAGAAGCATTACAGTTCCACTGGAGGTCAGCCAGGAAGCTGGCAACACCTTTTCCCACTTCTTACGCACGAGTAACATATTGGTGCAAAAACAGTTTATGCTTATGATTCCAATTTGTGTTGTTTGGATTTATACTTCGCTTTTTTCAACTGTAAGGAGCCTCAAGGTGGCTCACAAACTCCTTCCCCTTCCTCTCCCCACAACAGACATCTTGTGAGGTCAGTGGGGCTGAGAGAGTTCTGAGAGAACTGTGACTAGCCCAAGGTCACCCAGCAGGCTTCATGCGGAGGAGTGTGGAATCCAAGATAGCTCTCCAGATTACAGTCCATCACTCATGGGGAAGAGTAGGAAATCAAACCCAGCTCTCCAGATTGGAGCCCATGCTGGCTCTGGGAAGTAATATGCTTGATTCTTGAAGTGCTGGAACACACTGCCTACGCAGCTGGCCTGCTGAAATCACGTTGCCCTGAAAGGCTCGCATCAACCACAGCTGTGGGCCATGGGAATTAGATCAGATTAGGGTTGCCAACCTCCGGGTGAGGCCTGGAGATTTTCTCAATTACAGCAAATCTCTCCACACGCCCCTATCAGTGGCCAGAGAGTACCTGGCTACCCTCCTCCAGTCGACCGAGATCAGTTGTTCTGGAGAAAATGGCTTGCTCTGAAGGGTGGACTCTGTAGCAGTACACTCTGCTGAGCAACCTTCATTCCCCAGATCTGGCCCTCCCCATGCTCCCCCCATAAATCTCCAAGAATTTTCCAACCTGGAGGTAGCAAACCCTAGACAGGAGCAGGATCATGAACTACAGTGGGATCAGAGGTGGGATCCAGCAGGTTCTCACAGGTTCCTGAGAGTAGGTTACTAATTATTTGTGTGTGCTGAGAGGGGGTTACTAATTGGTGATTTTGGCCTTAGTTACACCCCTCCTCTCAGCAGTAGCACGCAGAACTTGAAGCAGTCTAGCAGGAGGTGCACCGGCGTGCGTGGCAGCCTGCGCCTGCGTAAATTCATTTCCCACCCAAGGACCGGCACAGCAGCTGCATCCTTGCCACAGCCCCGCCCCCGGAATGCCCGGCCACGCCCCCGTCGCACCCGCCCAGCCCCATTGGTGCTACGCCACAGTGCACTGAAAGTGGATTGACAGTGCGTTGTTCTTCATGTGTGAAGGTGCCCATCATGGGTCTTTTCATTTCACCCTGCTTATGTTTTGTTTAAGGCACTGTCTGCCAATCATCTACAATACGCAGACATCTTAAAACATCCCAGAAATAATGTGTGTGATCGTCTTGTGAGGAAGAAAGGAGGGTGAAAAGGCAGACTGGCTCACAGATTTGATTCAGACAATGGAGAAGGGAAATCAAAATGGGTTGGGAAATTCGGTAGCATCCCTAACTTAAATCCTGTCATTTCCACCCAAAGAGACTGCTTCATTCTAGGAGTGATGCATGTTTTCAAAGTCCCCTGAAAAGTCCTGCAGCAATCCCATGTGGTGTGAAGCCAAAGAAGAGGAAAAATAATGAACAAAAGTAAAACAGGACAAAGAATATGTGGATCCAAGAGAAGGCATTTTGAGTATAATGGGTTGCAATTATATTAATGCTTCTGTGGCTGACCCAGCTACAGAATAACAATAATACTTAGCATTTATATAGCATTTTACTTAAGTACTCAAAGCACTTCACATAAGGGCTGTCAACTGACTAAAGAATTTTTGGTCACGGGACCATTGCATTTAAATAAATTTACATGTTGCCAAAGCTTTCACCTAGGTGCCTTTCTGAAATATGGAAAAAATGAGATAAACACATTTTTTTTAAAAAAAGCTATCAGTTGTGCCCATTATTTCCACATGTACATACATGTACCTCCTTGGAAGAACTCTATAATTCCCGAAGCCTAAAGAAAGCCCAAAATATTCTGAGAGACCCGTCTCATCCAGCACACTCTCTTTTTGAACCGTTACCATCCGGCAGACGATACAGGTCTATCAAAACTAGGACAAAGAGGCTTAGAGACAGCTTCTACTCTAGAGCTGTGGCTATGCTAAACTCCGCGGCTTCGTGTTGATGTGTTTGGGGCTGTGTAGGGATGGGTGGAGGAAGGGGAGAGTGAGGATGGGGGATGAGTCTGAAATTGTGTGCACCAAGGAATGCTACTGTTAATTTCATTGTGCGTGCACAATGACAATAAATGCTTATGCTTATTTTTCTACACAGTAATATTTAAAATTCTACAATGCTATCTTATCATCCAAATTTCTGAATCTGAAATAGATTTCAATCTTGATTTTATTGTATGTGTTAGTGTGTGGGAAGCCACCCCGAGCCCATGAAGGGCGGCAGAGAAATAGTAACAATCATAACACCAACAATAACTGTAGTAGTAATAATATTACTACTTGCAGTAATAATGGTAGTAGTAGTAATAGTAGTAGTAATAATAATTTAATCAAAATAATTTAATCAAAAAGTTGGTGGCTGGCCTCCACACGGGACAGGGCTTTTATGGCTCTAGCCCGGCCTGGTAGAACACTCTTCCTCCAGCTGTCTGGGCCCTGCAGGACCTTGGAGAGTTCCTCAGGGCCTGTAAGACTGAGTTGTTCCACCAGGCCTTTGGAGAGACCAGTCACTGAGTGCAGTGCCCCCTTCCGTTTTGTTATCAGGGGTCCCCGAACATCAATGGGACCCACCGTTCTTCCCTCTCTGGGAGGGTTTTAAATTTAAATTCAGATATTTGCTGGATGCCATTTTGTTGTATTAACTGTTGTTTTAATGGATTTTTAGCTTATAGCAAATGGAGTTGTGTATTTATTATCTGTAAATTATTTATTTGTATTAGTCATTTGCTTCAACTGTTGGGGTTGGGTTTGGTTATTTTTGTGGGGAAGTTTATGTTGTACACCGGCCTGAGCCCGCTTGGGAAAGGGCGGTATATAAGCCTAAATAAATAATAAACAAATAATAAATAAATAAAATAATAATCCAGTCCAGGGCAGTGGTTATATTGAAGGGCTACGATCTCGGAGACCGAGGTTCTAACCAGCGCCCTGCCGTGGAAACTTGATAGGTGATCATGGGCCACTCACATAGTCTGTCAGCCTAATCTCCCTCAGCACTGTTGCAATGATAAAATGGAGGAGAGAAGGGTGACGTAAGCTACTCTGGGTCTCCAGTGGGGAAGAAAGGAGAGTATACATGAAATAAAAAAGTAAATAAATAAATAAATAAATCATCCTTGCAAGAACCTTGCACTGTAAGTCATTTTTATTATCCCTCGTCTTGAAGCTGTGAAGCAAAGAGATTATGGGCTGCTAATGAGTTCATGGGGGAGGCAAGGCAGCATGGGATAGCTCAATCTCCTCCGATCTAAGAAGCTCTGCAGGGTCAGTACTTGGAAGAAAGATCACCAAGGGAGGCTCTGCAAAGGAAAGGCGGTGGCAAACCACCTCTGCTTAATCACTTATCTCAAAAGTGCCTTGCTGAGGTTGGCCTAAATCAGTTGTGACTTGAAAGCACTTTAAGCACACAATGAGTGCTTGACCAAGATTAGATCTCAACTTGCAATCCCAGCTCACTCTATCAGGGCTGATTCATGCTTTACGCCTCCACATGGATCTTTAAAAGGATCTCTAAAAGAACATTGCAGAACTCTATCCTCCTAAATGAAAACCAGCATGAATAAAGGACAATAAACTGAGTATAAAATTCTACAAATATGAGGCAGAAGAGGAAGAAGAAGAAGAAGAGGAGGAGGAGGAGGAGGAGGAGGAGGAGGAGGAGGAGGAGGAGTTTGGACTTATATCCCCCCTTTCTCTCCTGTAGGAAACTCAAAGGAGCTGACAATCTCCTTGCCCTTCCCCCCTCACAACAAACACCCTGTGAGGTAGGTGGGGCTGAGAGAGCTCCAAGAAGCTGTGACTAGCCCAAGGTCACGCAGCTGGCGTGTGTGGGAGTGTACAGGCTAATCTGAATTCCCCAGATAAGCCTCCACAGCTCAGGCGGCAGAGCTGGGAATCAAACCCGGTTCCTCCAGATTAGATACACGAGCTCTTAACCTCCTACGCCACTGCTGAAGAAGAAGAAGAAGAAGAGGAGGAGGAGGAGGAGGAGGAGGATTTATACTCTGCCTTTCTCTCCTGTAGGGAGACTCAGAATGACTTACAAACTCATTTCCTTTCCCGTCCCTGCAACAGACACCTTGTGAGGTAGGTGGGGCTAAGAGAGTTCACCCAACAGGCTTCAAGAGGAAGAGTGGGGAGTCGAACCCGATTCGCTAGATCAGAATTCACCGCCCTTAACCGCTGCATCACCCTGCCTGAAGAGTGTGTGGAACCTCTTAGTTTAGATAACAGACTATTAAGGAAAGACATTATAGCGGATTATAAAGTTATGCATAGGATGGTGAGAGTCGAAAAAAATAACTTGTTCTTTCTCTCTGGAAATATTGGAACATCTAATGAAACCAATGGGGCACTAGATTCAAGGCAAACAAAAGGAAATACTTCTTTACACAGAATGATTAAAATGTGGATTTAGATGCCAGAGGATGTAATGATGGCCACAGGCATATACATCTTAAAAAGGGGGTTAAATAGATTAATGGAGGATAGATCTATCAGTGGCTATAGCTGTGGTGCCTAAAGGGAACCTCCATATTCAAAGGCAGTGAATCTTTGAATCCCAGCACCAGGAGGCAACATCAGGGCAAAGTGTCGGCCATGATACACTGTCATTGAGTTTCCAGAGGAACTGGTCGGCCACTGTGCTGGACAGTGGTGGGATCCAAAAATTTTAGTAACAGGTTCCCATGGTGGTGGGATTCAAACTGTGGCGTAGTGCCAATGAGGCTGGGCGGGGCACGATGGGGGCATGGCTGGGCATTCCAGGGATGGGGCATTCCTGGGCGGGGCTGTGGCAAGGATGCAGCCGCTGCGCCGGTCCTTGGGCGGGAAACGAATGTACGCAGGCGCAGGCTGCCACGCACGCCAGTGCACCTCCGGCTAGACTGCTTCAAGTTCTGCGCGCTATTGCTGAGAGGAGGGACGTAACTAAGGCAAAAATCACGTGGCAAAATCACCAATTAGTAACCCCCTCTCGGCACACACAAATAATTAGTAACCTACTCTCAGGAACCTGTGAGAACCTGCTGGATCCCACCTCTGCAATAAAGCTATTCTTAAGAACATTGATTTAGATGTGTTTTTCATTCATATGCTGTCGCTATAAACAAAAACTAGAACAAGAATCCTTTGGTATGGAGGAACAATATATATATTTTTAATGGATTTTTAAAATTTCCTCAACGTATGATATATATACTTTCACACTGCTGTTACGTGAATACAAAACAAAAAATATGAAATACAAAAGAAAAACACCCACACACATTAAAAAAACTCTAACTCTTACAATAACTAGACGAAGCTACACACCGTAATACCATAGAGTGACTTCCCGCTATTCCATTGTTGAATTTTAATCCATTCTAGGTTCAGGCATCTATTTAAAATGAAACAATTTATCAATTACATACTGTATAATTACTAATATTTTAATTCAACCTGCTGTTTTCTGTTATGGAGGACCAATATGCATCAAAAATCCACACACTGCCCAGTTCACATGTAGTCATTTGTGTTAGGTTTATTGTGGGGACCGCATATTCCTTAGGGTTGCCAAGCAGTGCGAGATTGAAGGGTAAGGACGAGGAGGGCATGGTGCTGCATGTTGTGTGACATCACTTCCAGGAAGAACTGTGACATCACTTCTGGGTTTGGGCTGTTGTGGTTTTTGCAGGCTGTCTGACTGTGGTCTGGTCACATTTCGCCTACATTTATGGGTGCCTCTGAAGATGCCAGCCATAGGTGTGGACAAAACGTTAGGAGCAAAAACTCCCAGACCTTGGCCACACAGCCTGCAGAGCCCACAACAGCCAGCTGGTTACAGCTGTGAAAACCTTCAACAGTACTTCTCGGGTTTCGCCAAAAACTGCATCACGCTGTGCACAGTGCTGAGTTCTTTTTTCAATTTTTCTCCCACTGCTGCTCTTCCACTACACACAAAGAGGCCTGCAACCCTTCTATGGACAGAGAGCCAGTGTGGTGTAGTGGTTAAGAGCAGGTGGATTCTAATCTGGAGAACTGGGTTTGATTCCCCACTCTTCCACCTGAGTGGCAGAGGGTTATCTGGCGAACCAGATGTGTTTTCGCACTGCTACGTTCTGCTGGGAGGCCTTGGGCTAGTCACAGTTCTCTCAAAACTCTCTCAGCCCCACCTACCTCACAAGGTGTCTGTTGTGGGGAGAGGAAGGCAAAGGAGTTTGTAAGCCACCTTGAGTCTCCTTACAGGAGAGAATAGTGGGGTATAAATCTAAACTCTTCTTTTTCTATTATTATTATTGTTATCATTGTTGTGCGCTTTAATGGATTTTGTGGATTTATGCGTTGTTGTATATTATTATTATTATTGTTAGAATTTTAATAGACTGCCTTCTACCCCCGAAGGAGGGCACATTTTGCTTACTTTCCATTGATCTGTCCACAGCAACCCCAAGATCCCTTTCATATAAAAGTAAATCTTAAGTAGGCACGCACAAGATTGTAAATGGAATCTGTTGTTGCAAAAAGAAGAAGTAAAAACCCAGCGGCCTGTTAGAGAAACACATTTATTCAGGGTTTCCTTTACCTTCCTCCATAGAGACGCTTCATTGTCCCCTAAATGTGTTTGTCATTACTACTTATTTACTAACCTGTGCTACCTACACATGCATAGCTAAAGCTAAGGTTGCTGCTCAGGGTTTGGAAATCCCTGCAGATCTTGGGGTTGGAGAAAATGTGGGATCCAACCAGTTCTTACACTTCTCTAGAAGTGGTTACTAATTTTTTTCTGAGTGCCAAGAAGGGGTTACTAAAGCAACCTCCCTGCCCAATAGGGACTGGAGGTGCGTGTGTGCAGCGGCGCCACTGTTTGAATCCCACCACCATCGGAACCTGTTATTAAAATTTTTGGATCCCACCACTGGGTTGGAGGCAGGGGGGGGGGGAGCGTGAAATGTCATACAACCTGCCCTACAAAGCAGCCATTTTTTCCAACAAAGTTGATCTCTGCTATAATTCTGGGAAATATCCAGGCCCTACCTGGAAGTTGGCATCCCTAAGGGGGATGGTTATCTTGAAAGGGATGGATATCCGCTGTGTAATCGACGCAGCCTTTAATGTAAAGTTGGCAAGAATTTCCACCCCCTTCCATCTGCTGATGCTTTGAGGTCGCAATACATCTTATCACCCTTGCTCTCGGTCTCAAGCAAACAAACTGGAGGATTTCTGTCAATAATATCAAAGTGCAGCCATTATTCCAAGGCCTGCACTTATTTTATTGGCGGTTCCTTTTCCAGAAAAGAAATGAGAGGAAAATCCATAATGTCGTTTAAAAAATATATGGCAACAGCATCTTTTATCCCTTCGACAAGTCTAAGTGAGATGGAGGTCAGATTGTCTCGGGGAACTGCTATGTGATGCAGAATAATTAAGTGAAAGGCACAGCTATGTGGTTTTGTCAAAAAGGGTAAGTTCAGTGAGCCCAAATCGTGATTGTAGCAGCCTAAATAGGGCCCCTTCTGCACATACAGAATAATGCACTTTCAATCCACTTTCAATGCATTTTGAAGCTGGATTTTACTGTGCAGGATAGCAAAATCCACTTTCCAACAATTATGAAAGTGGATTGAATGTGCGTTATTCTGCATGTGTGGAAGAGGCCTCAGTCAGTTTGTCCTGAGCTCCTCAGGGATAGGAACTTAAGCAGGGACAGCGATTGTGAGTACTTGGATGGGAGATCTCCAAGGGAGACCAGGTTGCTATGCGAAGGAAGGCAATGGCAAATCACCTCTGGCCCTTTCTGCAGAGGCCAATAAACACAGGTTAAGAGTGGGATAAAACCCGGGGGGGGGGGGGACTTCGCACGGATCCTGCTCCTAATGCGAGTCCGCTCCATGTGGGTAATTTAAGAAGTTTTACCACAGAATTTCTGGGGATTCCTAGAGCTACTCTTTGCTTCTTCCTGTATGTTCAGTTATGCTTCAAATGTCAAATGAAAATGGTTATGACGACTGGTGATGCTGGAATATGTTTGAATTTCAGTTGCTCAAACTGTACGTTGGCAAATGAGCAAGTCATCACAAATCCACAGCAGAAAGAAGAAGAAGAAGAAGAAGAAGAAGAAGAAGAAGAAGAAGAAGAAGAAGAAGAAGAAGAAGAAGAAGAAGAAGAAGAAGAAGAAGAAGAAGGAGGAGGAGGAGGAGGAGGAGGAGAAGGAGGAGGAGGAGGAGAAGGAGAATAAGATGATGATGATGAAGAGAAGTAGGAGGAGTTGGGATTTATGGCCCATCTTTCTCTCCTATGTGGAGTTTTGAAGTGGCTTACAAACTCCTTCCCTTCCTCTCCCCACATCAGACACCTTGTGAAGCAGGTGGGGCTGACAGAGTTCTGAGATCTGGCAACCCTACCCCCCCGCCCCCCATCCCCTAATAATTATCCATTTGAAACTGGAGCAGTAGCTGGACCTCACCTTGAGAATTTTCAAGGCAGAAGAGAAGGAAAATATTACCCAACATATCCTAGCATGATATCTGTAGTGATGTCTTCCTGACACTTTGGTCATCATAAGCATAAGCATAAGCACAAGCACAACAAAATTTACAGCAGCATTCCTCGATGCACACAATTTCAGACTTCAGAGTTTAGCATAGCCACAGCTCTAGAGTAGAAGCTGTCTCTAAGCCTCTTTGTCCTAGTTTTGATAGACCTGTATCGTCTGCCGGATGGTAACGGTTCAAAAAGAGAGTGTGCTGGATGAGACGGATCTCTCAGAATATTTGGGGCTTTAAGCATAAGCATAAGCACAAGCACAACAAAATTTACAGCAGCATTCCTCGATGCACACAATTTCAGACTTCAGAGTTTAGCATAGCCACAGCTCTAGAGTAGAAGCTGTCTCTAAGCCTCTTTGTCCTAGTTTTGATAGACCTGTATCGTCTGCCGGATGGTAACAGTTCAAAAAGAGAGTGTGCTGGATGAGACGGGTCTCTCAGAATATTTTGGGCTTTTTTTAGGCTTTGGGAATTATAGAGTTCTTCTAAGGAGGGGAGAGGGCAGCCGATAATCCTCTGTGCAGTAGTGATCACCCTTTGGAGCGCCTTCCTATCTGCCACTGTGCAACTGGAGAACCATACACAGATGCAGTAGGTTATCATTCCCCTCCCCTTTCAGACAGGGCGAGCGGTCCAGTCATTGTCGTTGCCTGAGAGTCAATCTAGCCCCTGCCATTTTAGAGGGCCACAGAAGATGGTGGGGGCAGACGGAGCCAACCCGCTTTTCCTGTGACGGCCGCCGCTCTGGCAGCTACCAAGTCAAAGATGCAGCACCTTTCCAGCAAGAGAGGCCCTTCCCGAGAGCCATGTCAAGAGGCCAGGGGCTCTGCCATTAAAATTCATGACCGTCACAAGATTGAAGACCTCGACCAATGCTTCTGACAAGCCTGAAATCAACAAATGAGAACGGCAAATTAAAAACAAGCCTCCCCCATAACTAAGTATGGGGGTGAGAAGTTAACTCGTTTTGCCACTGAGATCTATTATTATTTCCTGCCCTACTTTTCGGGGCTTCTCCTCCGTCCGCTGTTCTCTCCCACCCCCCTGCCCTTTTGAAGCTGTAAACTAATGTCAAGAGAACTGCTTTCTCTCCCTCTTCCTAAGCGTATTAGGCTTTCACTAGGAAGAATTGAAGCACTGCTTAAAAAGTACTCTGCTCAAACCGTCTCGGGAAGAACAAGACTGCAAGCTGGCATGCCTCTCTGCGGGTCGGTGGGTTCAATCCTAAAAAGACCCCTGTTCGTTTTCAAAGGTTATAGTTGCCAGTTTCCAGGTGGGGCCTGGAGATCCAATGGAATTGAGCTCATTTCCAGACATGGTCGATATGGCAGAGAGGTAAGAAGCACTTGGTTACATTTGATGAGTACAGATCTCCTGGGCCAGACGGTATGCACCCAATAACGCTGGAAGAACTATGGAGGGAGCTCACTGAGTCCTTGTCCATCGCTTTCCAAACCTCTCTGCAGACATGCCACAAGGCTGCATGTCATGCCCCCATAGAGGCTTTTGTTGTTTCCCCATTAAGCTTTAGTTCCCCCATAGTTAGCATGGTTTTAGTTCATTGTTAAGTCTTCTAAGGGAGGGTCTTTTAGTTAGCCCCTACCCCTTTAAGACATTTCCCAATAGGCAGTTTCCTTTCTTTACCAAGCAATGCCCTGTTTTAGTTTTAGTCAGTCAGTCTGAGAGAGGTGCTAAGGGTAGTTGGATACCGGAATATTCGTGACATCCATATTAATATTCATTCATTCATTCATTCATTCATTCATTCATTCATTCATTCATTCATTCTTTCTTTCTTTCTTTCTTTATACATACATACATACATACATACATACATACATACATACATACATACATACATACATACATACATACATACATACATACATACTGCCCCATACCCAAGGGGCTCCGGGCAGTGTACAACATAAAATCTCAATACAATCAAACAAAGGAGCACAGATTTACAAATTGCACTGGCTCAATCAATTTTAAATACAGTTGCTAAAACCTTTAAAAACAGTGATAAAAATGATAAGGGGCGTCCAACAAAACCCATATTTAAAATCCTCCCCAAGAGGGAGGGATGGCGCGTCCAATTAAACAAAGGGGACCCAGATGTAAAGGAGCAAGAAAGGGGGGGGGGTCTATAGAGTACAAGTCAAGTTTAACAGGAGTTAGAACTGGAAAAAGACTGAAAGAGCTGAAAGGAAGAAGACACAGTCTACAGCTTCAAACCTGCTCAAGACAAGCAAGTACTCTGACTTAGACAGACCCAAGGGAGGAGTTAGGGTCTTGTTTCTCTCAAGTAATAAACTCATTGTAAGAACTGTTGATCCTGGTTTGTGTCTCCCACACTCTGTCCTAGTCAAGTACAGGGCACCTCAAATAGATTCACTTGGGGGGGGGGGGCGAACACTGCAGGAGGGGAAATGTTATCCCCATTTTCAAAAAAGGGAATAAACCAGGAAACTACAGGTCAATCAGACAGTCCCAGGAAAGATACCAGAGCAGTTTTTAAAGGGATCATAGAATCATAGAGTTAGAAAAGACCACAAGGGCCATCAAGTCCAACCCCCTGCCATGCAGGAACCCACAATTAAAGCACTTGCAACATATGTTCATCCAGCCTCTGTTTAAAAACCTCCAAAGAAGGAGACTCCACCACTCTACGAGGCAGTGAATTCCACTGTCGAACAGCCCTGATGATCAGGAAGTTTTTCCTGATGTTTAGATGGAATCTCTTTTCCTGCACCTTGAATCCAATACTCTGTGTCCTAGTCTCTGAGGCTGCAGAAAATAAGCTTGCTCCCTCTTCGACATGGCATCCCTTCAAATATTTAAACATAGCTATCATGTCCCCCCTTAACCTTCACTTCTCCAGACTAAACATCCCCAGCTTCCTAAGTCTCTCTTCATAGGGCATGGATTCCAGACCTTTTGCCATTTTGGTTGCCCTCCTCTGGGCACGTTCTGGCTTGTCAATACCCTTCTTAAATTGCAGTGCCCAGAACTGAACACAACATTCCAGGTGAGGTCTGACCAATGCAGAGTAGAGTGGTACAATTACTTCCCTTGATCTAGACACTATATTCTTACTGATGCATCCCAGAATTGCATTGGCTTTCTTGGCTGCCATATCACACTGCCGACTCACGTTCAGTTTGTGGTTTACTAAGACTCCCAGATCCAGGTTGGGAAACTCCTGGAGGTTTTAGGATGGAGCCTGTGAAGGACAGGGACCCCGGTGGGGTTTTTTTTTAATATGCTGCCACAGGAGGTGGTGATGGCCACTAACCTGGATAGCTTTAAAAGGGGCTTGGATAGATTTATGGAGGAGAAGTCGATTTATGGCTACCAATCTTGATCCTCCTTGATCTCAGATTGCACATGCCTTAACAGTCCAGGTGCTCAGGAGCAGCAGCAGCAGCAGAAGGCCATTGCTTTCACATCCTGCATGTGAGCTCCCAATGGCACCTGGTGGGCCACTGCGAGTACCAGAGTGCTGGACTAGATGGACTCTGGTCTGATCCAGCAGGTTCTACGTTCTTATGTTCTTACAACTCCATAGAGTCCACCCTCCAAAATTGAGAATATATTTTCCTGTGCTTTTTGTATCACCTTGGATTTGCATGAGTGGTTTCATAAATATTTTACACAGTAAAGTGTGGGAATTTGACAGGTACTTATTCAACAGGTACAGTTTATTGCATTGAATATAATAGCCTGCATGCAGTTAAGTCTTCCTGGGTTGTTTTCTGACTCAGGAGAAGGCCACATCAGGTGGACAGAGGTAAAATAGTTGAGCAGGGCATCATCACAGAAAAGAGGGAAAAATTTGCAACCATTCTGCAGTCAATCACTCTGATGTATTAACTATATCCAAGGTTTTTAAAAAAACAAATATTGGGTGGAGGAGGGCCAGGGGAAATTGGAAATGGATGTTCGCATCTGTGCTGCTTAGGTTGCCCAAACCCATCCCGGCGTCAATGAGAGTTTTGCCTGCAATTAGCATTGTTGTCTGAGTGCTGGTCTCTCCAAGGAACAGGGTAAAGACAGGCCAATGGCCTGTTATTAACACCTCTAGGAAATTGTCAACAAAACAATGACAGTGTTCCAACTGCTCAACAGCATTGCCTTGGGCTGAGCCCTGATCTTTCCATTACTGACTGGTGACCAGCTAAGTTAATTCTCTTCCGTGGTTATCAACAGAAAGTGACGGCTTTGGTTTTTTTTAAACAAATCCTTATTAAACAGTTAAAGGCCCCTTCCACACATGCAAAATAATGCATTTTCTATGCACTTCGTGGCTGGATTTTTACTGTGCGGAATAGCAAAAGGAAGAAAGCATGTGGAAGTCTTGTTGGGTCAAGGAAGGAACAACAGGTAGCAAAGGGAGGCATAGACTACCTGTTCTCATCCCCCCACCTGTACTTTCATTTGTCCATATTCAACGGGGTGATAGCCCCCTTGACTCATGGGTGTGCAGAGGGGCAAGTTAGTAATGGGGATAGGGAGTAGATTAGCTCAACCCATTTTTTTCCTTCCCAGGATATACTACTTCACTCAAAGATTTATTAGTTTGTGAAACTCACCACCACAGGATATACTGATGGCCATTCGTTTAGTTGCCTATAAATGGCTTTTACACACAATACGGCAGATAAACTAGCACAAAGCATAGCAGACAGATTGCTGACAGGAACCAGGTACAGGGAGCATGTGCCCTCTTTACTACAGCAACTACACTGGCTGCCAGTATGTTTCTGAGCCCCATTCAAAGTGAAGTATAGCATGGAGTAGTGGCTAAGGGCAGTGGCCTCTAATCTAGAGAATAGAGTTTGATTCCCTCACTATTTCACATGAGCAGTGAACTCTTCTCTGGGGAGCTGGATTTGTTTCCCTGCTCCTCCACATGAAGCCTGCTGGGTGACCTTGGGATAGTCACAGTTCTCTCAGCCCCACCTACCTCACAAGGTACCTGTCATGGGGAGAGGAAGGAAAAGGAGTTTGTGAGCCACCTTAAAGCTCCTTACAGGAGAGCCTTATATACACATACACATACACATACACATACATATACATATACATATACATATACATATACATATACATATACATATACATATATTAATAGGTAATTTCAGTGCAAATATTATTTTAATAACCTGATTAGAGTAAGAACTTCTTGAACTATTGTAACACTGTTTTATGTACAAAAAATTCATATGTCTCTGTCTATTAATTCCTTTTTAAATGCAATCAATGAGAATGTAGCAAGAAATTGCTTAATGATTAATGACAAAGGTTGTTCTATTCAGTATCCTATCTAATGTGGATTTATTTCACAAGATCGTAAATGCAGTTCCACTGAAATCATTTAAAAAAAATTATTATTATTATTGCAATTACCGGTACTGTTAACTTTCTTTTCCTGTAATATTTCGTTGATAAAATAAATATTATTTAAATAAACAAACTTTTCTCTTCTTCTATAAAGCTCTTCACGGCATTGGGGGAGGTTACCTGAAGAATCACCTGCTCCCCCAGAAATGTACCCATTTATTAAAATCATCCAGAGAGGGTTATCTCTCTATCCCATTAGTAGATTTGGTAGGGGCTCAGGACAGAGTCTTCTCAGTGGTGGTACCCAGACTTTGGAATGCTCTTCCTACGGAAGCCCGGTGGGCTCCTTCCTTGCATTCCTTCCATGATTAGACAAAGACATTTTTATTTTGGTCAGCCTTTAACAACTAGATTTAAATCTTAGCAAGTGGCGATTTAGGTTTTTTAGGTGAATTTTATCGTGTTTTCAATTTTTTTATGGTATTGCATTGAATGGATTTTATTGTTACTGGTAATGGTTGGGATTTAATGTATTCTGTAAGCTGCCTTGAATATGGACAATAGAAAGATGAGGTATAAATACTTTTACATAAATTAATGATTAAAAAAATATGCCACCTGACCCACTCTGGCATACGGAACATGCCATCTATTGGCTCTCCGCCCTGCAGTTCCTTCCTTTGGCCAGAGCTGTATGGTGGCGCACAAGAGTAGTCCCAGTCTGACATCTTCAAAACACTAAATGTAGATTTGTGGCAGGTTCAAATACAGACAGACCGTGTCATCAGTTCTTTGGGAAGCTACTGCGTATGTGTGCCTCCCAAATTCTTCTATTTCTAGCACTGGCCAATAACTGAGCCAGCTTGTTCTAGGTCAAGCAATTACATTTTTCTCCTGCTGTTCCTCTCCAGAGTTCAGGGTAGCATGCATAGCTATTTTCCTATTCTGTTTTCCTATTTTCCCTGTGTTATCCTGCTAAGCAATTTCAGCATCATTTAATGTGACCTGTTGATCTGTATGCTTTGTTTCAGATTTCTGCCGGGTCTCAAACTCCTGCAATCCTAATCCTATTACATTGCTTATTGGATGTCCCATTCTGTTGACTGTATCGGCTTATACTGTACAATCTTCCTTGGATCTCAGTGAGAAAGGTGGACTATAACCATCATAAAATTATATTTGCTTTTACAACATCTCTGTAGGGCAGGATAAGCTGAGTGCTTGTGACTGATCTGAGGTCACCCAGTGAGTTTCGTGGCTAAGTAGGGATTTGAATCCAGGCCCTGGTCTCCAACTAATACCCTGCACTTAGAAAAGGGTGTACAGGTCCTGTGATCTGCAGGCTTTTTCAAGATGATTGTTCTATTGTTGATTCTATCTGCTGGGTTTTGAGCTTTGCGCAACTGAGAACACCTTATTAACTATTTTCTCTACTGCCCTGTAGTTGAAGAAGGCATGGTGTATATAGTTTTTTTAAAAAAAAAATTAAGCGAACACATAGTGTTTCCCCCAAAGACTGAACCAGGGCATTGATTCATCAGGGAGAAACACAAGTCAAAACTGTTCTCGTAAGCAGTGGACCTCAAACATATTCCCTGTACAGTAATAGATTGCAAGAGAATCAATATGAAGCAGGAATCAAGTTACTGTAATAATTCCCCATTTATCTGGGAACAGAATCAGCGCTCGCTAAACCAGAGTTGCAGTCGGGCAGTACCAATTTAATCAGAAGAAGAATAGCTGGTTTTTATACCCCGCCTTTCTCAACCGCAAAGAGTCTCCAAGCGGCTTACAGACTCCTTCCCCTTCCTCTCCCCACAACCGGCACCTTGTGAGACAGGTGGGGCTGAGAGAGTTCTGAGAGAACTGTGACAGGCCCAAGCTTACCCAGCAGGCTTCATGTGTAGGAGCAAGGAAACAAATCCAGTTTGCCAGATAAAAGTCCACCGTTCATGTGGAGGAGAGGGGAATCAAACCGAAGGGAGTTCTGAGAGAACTGTGTCTGGTCCAAGGTCACCCATTAGGCTTCATGCGGAGGAGTAGAGTCCGCCACTTTTTACAACTACACCACGCTGGAGTGCCTTTACAATGTTTGCCATCATCTTTAGGCACTTAATTATAAATCAGACAAGCATCAGGGGACAAAGCGAGAAGAGGAAATAGAAAACTCGCAAGAAGCGGCGCAACACAATATTTGCTAAACAAGGATAAACTCCGTTTGATTTCCTTTCGGCACACGAACGCACCGCATTCTTCGCCGCACAAAGGAGCGAGCAATTAAAAGGGAACAAGTTCTGCCACGGCGGGTTGAATGGAGCCACTTCAAGGGCTGGACCTTAACCAGATGCTCCTGTTGGCAACGCAAACATAATGAGGGGAGTGCGGCTTCTTTTGGTGGCCATTGTCGAGCCGAGACTCCTTGGGGACAGCTTTACAGAGACAAAAAAAAGACGACGGGTTCACACAGAGACCATGCGCCTGCCATTGTGCCTTCACGACTGTGCGCCGAAAGGCCTTGGCGTGGAGCTAAGAGGATGCACCTGCACCCTGGACTTCTTTTGGTTTTGAGGAAAGGGGGGGGGAAGTGACTTGGGGATGGAACAATTCGGTGGCAGATGTCTATTCCCAAGAAGGGAGGCCCCCGCAGCTTGGAGCCGCTACACAGAGGTTGTTAAGTCCTCCCGCGGAAGACAGTGTTGCCTTCCCCCCGCAGACAACTGAGAAGCTTGGTAATTTATTTTACCCACTGCTGTGGCTCGGGGGCCCTCCCGCCTGCGAGGCGCAAATCACAAAAGCACACAGGGTAATCGGCGGGGATTTAACATGTAGCTTTACCCAAATTAGGGGGTGGGGGTGGGAGGTATCAAGCCTTTGAGGCAGCAGGTCAAGAGATGTTTCTTTCTGTTGACCAGTTTTGAAAGGGAAGGAGGGAGAGGCCTTGAATGAGATCCTGGGAGAGTCATTCTCTTAACGCCTCAGAAGTTGAAGAGCATCGTTTGCTCCTTGAGGTAAATATTAAGTCGAGAACAAAAGGGGGCCGGTTGGCCACAGTGACAGTGCACCAAAACTGAAACACTTCGATGTCCAGTAGACTTCAAGAAAAGAGGCAAGCATAGGTTGTTTCATTGGAAATAATGAAGGACTGTGAGTTAAAGAAAATTATTGAGAACCACAGCTGTTGTTGCACACATTAAGTGAAGAGTTGAGGAGAAAGGTTTTGGATTTATACCATGCTTTTCTCAACCGTAAGGAGTCTCAGAGCCGCTTACAAACTCCTTTTCCTTCCTCTCCCCACAGCAGAAACCTTGTGAGGCAGGTGGGGCTGAGAGAGTTCTAAGAGAACTGTGAGTGGCCCAATGACCCCAGCATTGATCGTGTCCAAGTTCAGCACCTTTCAGGCTCAATAATCTAAGATGTGAGCTAAATGGACGATTTACAGTGCGATCCTAAGGAGAGTTCGACCCTTTTATCTATCTATCTATCTATCTATCTATCTATCTATCTATCTATCTATCTATCTATCTATCTATCTATCTATCTATCTATCTGTCTGTCTGTCTATCTGTCTGTCTGTCTGTCTGTCTGTCTGTCTGTCTGTCTGTCTGTCTGTCTGTCTGTCTGTCTGTCTGTCTGTCTGTCTATTTATTTATTAAATTTCTATGCCGCCCAATCCCTGAAGGGCTCCGGGCAGTGCACAACATAAAATTCAAACAATGTAGAACAAGGAGCAAATCATACAACACAATAAACAATCACATAAGCTCCATCCAATTCATAATCAATAAAACATACTAAAACATCAGATAAAACAGCGGTTAATGATTAAATAAATAAATAAGCAAGAGGCGTCCAAAAAACCCCATTTAAAACCTGCCCCAAGAAGGAGGAACGGCGGGTCCCTCAATAGAGAGGGCACCCACAAAAGTGGTAACAGCACAAGAGCAGAGAGCAGAGAGGGGGCACAAGAGCCCATTGAAGACACTGGGCTTAGAAGAACGTAACTCTGGTTGGATTGGCATTGTAAATCGTGCCCATTAAATCAACGAGCGGGAAATGTGGCTCAGTGATTTTGATGTGAAAAATGAACAGTGGCATCAACATCATTCTGAATTCTCATAAAATAGAAAATATAGCTAGAAAATACCCTGCCTTCATCCCAACAGGGACCCAGAGTGTCCAACGTTGCCCTCCTCTCCTCAGTTTTATTATCACAACCACCATGTGAGGTAGGTGTACAGCCAGAGTGGTGTAGTGGTTAAGAGCAGTGGACTCTAATCTGGAGAAGTGAGTTTGTTTCTCCTCCACATGAGGGTGGACTGCTATTCGGTGAACTGCACTTGTTTCCCAACTCCGACACATGAGGCCTGCTGGGCGACCTTGAGTTAGTCACAGTTCTCTCAGAACTCTCTCAGCCCCACCTGCCTCACAAAGTGTCTGTTGTGGGGAGAGGAAGGGAAAGGGGCTTGTAAGCTGCTTTGAAACTCCTTTCAGAAGAGAAAGGCAGGTTTTAAATCCAAGGTCTTCTTCTAGTGAGCAGCAGTGGCGTAGGAGGTTAAGAGCTCATGTATCTAATCTGGAGGAACCGGGTTTGATTCCCAGCTCTGCTGCCTGAGCTGTGGAGGCTTATCTGGGGAATTCAGATTAGCCTGTGCACTCCCACACACGCCAGCTGGGTGACCTTGGGCTAGTCACAGCTTCTCGGAGCTCTCTCATCCCCACCTACCTCACAGGGTGTTTGTTGTGAGGGGGGAAGGGCAAGGAGATTGTCAGCCCCTTTGAGTCTCCTGCAGGAGAGAAAGGGGGGATATAAATCCAAACTCTTTTTTCTTCTTCTTTGAGTCTCCTGCAGGAGAAAAGGGGGGATATAAATCCAAACTCTTCCTCCTCCTCCTCCTCCTCCTCCTCCTCCTCCTCCTCCTTCTTCTTCTTCTTCTTCTTGTGAGATTGAGTATGTATGACTGGCTTTTGGTCACCCAACTAGTTTCAATGGAAGAGTAGAGAGTTAAACCTGGGTCTCTCAGATGCTAATCCAATGTTTTAAACTTGAAACCGCAACTGTTAATTGGTTGTTCTGGTTTTTCCAGGCTGTGTGTCCATGGTCTGGTAGATCTCGTTCCTAATGTTTCGCCTGCATCTGTGGCTGGCATCTTCAGGTGCCAGCCACAGATGCAAGCTTAAACGCTGTCGTAGATCTAACTGAACCTTGTACCCACATTGCCCAGAAGGCTCACAACAACCTGAAGTTAGATTATTCGATCTCATGAAAGCCTTCGACAATACATGTAACTGTTAATGTTCTAGCTTTCTACCCCTTTTTAATTTCACTACATTCTAGGCCTGGGATAAATTTTGTGGTTAATGTGTTGGAGTAGGATCTGAGAGATTTGGGTTCAATCTCCCTGAAGACCTTGGGCTCTTGAGACTTTTTCAGCCTAATGTGCCATATGGGCAACAGATAACTCACCCCTCCTGGGAGTAAGCACGGTATAAAAATAGAAGGCCAGGTTGACCAGTATTAAGAATGTGGGCATTTTGGAATATACTTCTCTTTTGTTCCTACTTTCTTGATAGATTTTTGTTGCAGGATGGGGCCAATCAAACAGGCAATGAATGGGTACCACACAGCCAGCACTGTTCGGGTTTTGCCTTGAGAAACTAACAGCATGCTATCAAAACCAGCCTAGCAAACTCGCTTTTTTCTCCCTGAAGGGAAAAATAATAATAATCACGCAACAGAGTTAATGGTGCTTTGCGTCGAAGTAATTCACACATGTCTCTTTCTGTCTTAAGGTAGCAAAGAGAGAAATACATATTTGGAAACACAGAGGTGTCGCTAGGGAAAATGTAGCCCAGTGCAAAATCTGAGTTTTCCACCCCTCTCCATATGGGCAGCCACCTTCCCCCACCACGACCAAACAACGTTTTTTTACACCAGGTCTGGAAGTCGGTGTATGGACCCGGGGAAAAGGGGGAGGGTGTGATTTTCCGCCCCCCACATGATTAAAGGGCCATATTTGATCCCATATGTTTCCCTGGGCGGTACGCCCCTGTGGAGACACCATCTTAGGACAATTAGAAAGGGACACAGAAAGCGCCCAAACGTGGACTGGCTAGCAGGATGCTTAGATCACATCAGTTTCCCAGTTCGGTTCCTGACATTTGCTCTCCCATTACCTTTTTACACCTTCAGTTCTTCCTTGGACTTGGAGAGTTGATGTCTGGCTTCCATTAGAGTTTTAAGTTTACGGACTGAGAGAATTGTTTTCAAAGTGTGTGTATGTGTGTGTGGGGGGGGGGTCAGTTCAAAAACCAGGGATGTAATTAGAGGCGCCAAGGGGCTGATTGCTAAAGCACATGCTTAAATTCAAGTGCAAATGACTTCCCATTGATTGCAAGGAAAGAAAGAGAAGATCAGCTGGCTGGCAGGGTTTTTTCCAGGCGTCTCCTGCAGAGTCCGGCTTAACAAATAGCTTCCCCCGGTGCCCCAGTATAGTCTTGCAGCCAGTATGTTTTTCCGACTAGGCATTAGGGTTGCCAAACTCCAGGTGGGGTCTGGAAACATCCCAGAATTTGAAAAGAAGTCAAGTTTAGATTTATACCTCAACAATGAGTCTGCCACTCATGTGGAGGTGTGGGGAATCAACTCACTTCTCCACATTAGAGTCCACTGTTCCTCAGGCTCCGCCCCAGGGGTAGGATTCAGCCGGTTCGCACCACTCCGGCACAACCGGTTCTTAAAATGGTGCTTGTAAACAACCAGTTGTTAAATGATCTGAATCCCACCACGGGAACCGGTTGTTAAATTATTTGAATCCCACCACTGCTCCACCCCCAAATTCTTGTTGTATTTCCAGATTTGGAGCCGGCAACCCTAGGTATAACATCTGTTGGTCACACAGAATATCCCAGGTTCAATCCCCAACGTCTCCAGTTTAAAGTGGATGAAGTGTAAGACCTCTGCTTGAAACCTTTGGAGATCACCCCCAGAATGAGTTGGCAGTACCGACTCTGGCAGTGCAGTGGTCGGATTCAGTATAAAGCACCTTCATATGTACAGCTAGGGACCGGATTACGCCAGTCCTATACCAACTGCACTGGCTGCCAATCGAGTACCAGGTCATGTTTAAAGTTTTGGTATTGACCTTCAAAGCCATTCGCGGCCTTGGCCCTGCTTATCTGATGAACCGTCTCTCCCTATATCACCCTTCTAGGCCCCTCCGCTCATCAGAGGCGGACCTACTGGTGATCCCTGGCCCCAAGGCGATCTGGCTGGCCTCTACAAGGGCCAGGGCCTTTACGGCTCTGGCCCCTACCTGGTGGAACAGGCTTCCAGGTGAGATCAGGGGCCCTGTGGGACTTTACAGCTCAAGTTTCCGCGAGGGCCTCGTAAAACTGGACCTGTTCCGGGCCAGAAGCGTTTTATTTCCACAGCCCGGGGGATGATGTCAACTCCGCCATAAGAACATCTGGCCTCCCGTGGGTATATAAAGGGGGGAGGGAGGGGTTGAAGCCATGTGTAGTCTTGGTTTTATGTATCATTTTATGTAAATTATTTATTATGATGTTTTAAATTGTTTTATTATTGATGGACACCACCCTGAGCCTTTGGGGAGAGCAGTATATTTATAAATAAATAAATAAATAAATAAATAAATAAATAAATAAATAAATAAATAAATAAATAAATAAATAAATAAAAGGGAGTTTAAAGATAGATTATCTCACTCTCTTGATACTCCAGAATTTCCCTGGATTGGGAGTCCCCTCACTTCAATTTGTCCAGACACCCCCTGCCTCATAGGTGCTGGGGCAGCGGGAATAGCTTTGTTTTATACCACACCACCTCACAATGACCAAGAGATGAATCGCACCCTTAGAATTATGCGGCTCATCTGGCACTTGACATATTTGTGCCGTATAATAAGATCCCCGTATTCTTGTGATTAAAGATTTATAACAAGGCAGCGGAAGGTGAAGGAAGCAGGGAAAAGGTATTTAAGGCAACAAACGAGTTCTCATTTAATACCTCCTCTCCGTAGCTTTCTTAGTAATCATCTTCAGGATAATAGATGTAATGAACGTATTATTCACCGTATTTCTGAAATCGCATTACCCAATTAAAAGACCTTGCTTAATGGACCAGAATTCAATCTAGAAACAATAAAGTGGCTGAGGTCTTCCGCAAGCTGGTTTTCGTTCACCTTCCTGCCACCTTCAGAGGTTCCGCCTGTAGTCAGACGATCCATCTAAAATAGCTGGAGGTGATGCATTTGAAAATCTGCCACTAAAAGGGCCTGCTAATTTTAGTTCTCAAAATGTCAGCAAGTCTCCATTGCAACTGAAATGCAGATACTTGCCAAGAGAGAACTGAGATCCTTCCTGCCTTGCTGTCTCCTCCCAGAATACATTCAGAATCATAGAGTTGGAAGAGACCCCAAGGGCCATCAAGTCCAACCCCCTGCCATGCAGGAACACACAATCAAAGCACTCCTGACAGATGGCCATCCAGCCTCTGTTTAAAAACCTCCAAGGAAGGCGACTCCACCACACTCCGAGGTAGTGCATTCCACTGTCAAACAGCCCTTACTGTCAGGAAGTTTTTTCCTGATGTTTAGAAGGAACCTCTTTTCCTTCATCTTGAACCCATTACATCAGCGCTCGATCCCTTCCAGTCCGGCTTCTGTGCTGGGCATGGGACGGAGACCGTCCTTGTTGCCATCACAGATACGCTCCGCATGCATTTTGATCACGGCGGATCGGCGCTGCTGGTGTTGCTCGATCTTACCGCAGCATTTGATGTGAGTGGAAGCCGGACAACATGCTTTCTGACCCACCGCTCTGGCTGTGTCCGAGGTACGGGGCACTGTCCTTCAGTGGATTGCCTCGCTTTCTCCGCGTGATAGGGGTCAGCAGGTGTGGTGCGGGGACCAGGCCTCCCAGCGGTGCCCACTTTATTGTGGTGTGCCCCAGGGGGCCTTATTATCCCCGCTCTTATTTAATATCTACACGCGACCCCTCTGCCTTCAGCTGGTGCGGAGCTTTTGGGCCATGGTCTGTCACCTGTATGCTGATGACACCCAGCTCATTCTGTTGCTGGAGAGGGACGGCCTCCGCCCCTCGCGGCTCTACAGCATTGTTTGGAAGGCGGTTGCTACGTCAGTTGGTTGAAGCAGAGCAGGTTAAAACTTAATCCATCGAAGATGTGGAGGTCCGCTGGCTGGAGTGCGCAGTGGGGAGATTGGGGATTTCCAGCCACCAGTGCTGGAAGGGGTCTCATTGGCCCCGACCTCTTTGCAGCTTGTAGCCTCGGGGCTCACCTGGATTCTTCTATTATCCATGGAGAGACAGGTGGCTTGTGTTACCCGAACGGCTTTTTCCATCTTCGCCAAGCACGCCCGCGGCTGGCTCCCCTTTATCTCTCCTACAGGTCGACCTGGCCACAGTGATCCATACCCGGTCACCTCCAGGCTGGACTACTGCAACTCCGCTCTACTGGCTGGCCTTCCCTTGCGACTGATCCGGAAGTTAAAGCTGGTCCAGAATGCAGCGGCCCGACTTTTTTGACAGGTGGTTCTTTTAGAGATCATATTACCCCTGTGCTGTACCGTCTGCACTGGCTTCCAGTGGAATTCTGGATGCGCTCTTCAAGGATTGTTAGTGTTAACCTTTAAGGCCCTCAGCGGCTTGGGGCCTTCATACCTGCGAGACCATCTGACCCCATATGTCCCAAATAGGCCTCTGCGTTCTGCAGAGGCCAATTTGTATGGTAGTCCCTTCTGCCCTTCATCGTATAAGGCTGGCCTCTACCCGGGCCAGGGCAGCTTTACAGCCCTGGCCCCGTCCTGGCGTGGGAATGCTTTACCATCTGCTGTCCGTCTATGCGGGACCCTGGTGAGTTCCGCAGAGGCCTGTAAGACCTAGCTATTCCACCGGGCCTTTGGGGATGCCAACCGCAGACTGCCTGCTCCCCCCTGGAGCCCCTGCTAACGACAGTTTTACCATCTTCAAGCATACTGGGATCACTGATACCATCCTTTTTCAAGCAATGCTGGCCCTCCTGGCCTTACACCATCTGTGCATGCCTCTAAGCATGTATTTTTTATTTGTAATTTTTTGAATTGCTGCCATAATGCATTTTTAATGAATTCTTAGAATGGCTTATCGTTATATTGTAATTAAGGATACCTTATATTGCATTTGTTTTATATACCACTGTGGCACTTCCCAGAGCCCTTTGGGGGTTGGGCGGTTTATTAAGTCTAATAAAATAATAAAATAATAATAATAATAATAATAATACTCCATGTCCTAGTCTCTGGAGCAGCAGAAAACAAGCTTGCTCCCCCACCAACATGGCATGCCTTCAAATATCTAAACATGGCTATCATGTCACCTCTTAACCTTCTCTTCATCAAACTAAGCATAAACATCAACATCATTGAAGTTGAGTAGAAGAGTTTGGATTTATACCCCACTTTTCTCAACCACAAGGAGTCTCAAAGTGACTTACAAATTCCTTCTTTTCCTCTCCGCACAACAGGGCAGGGCTGAGAGAGTTCTGAGAGAACTTTGAGTAGGCCAAGGTCACCCAGCGGGCTTCATGTGGAGGAGCAGGGAATCAAACCCAGTTAAAAAAAGGAGGGTATAAATCCAAACTCTTCTTTTTCTGCGGTGGATTTTGAAATGCTGAATAGGTTGGACAGAAAAACCCAGGTAGAGCACAGGGTATTCTCGGATGGGATGAACCTAAGCCAGGCTTTTCTATGTGCATGCACCGAGGAGGTCTCTGGAACAGCAATGGGGAGATGGCACTATGGATCCCTTGCTTTGTCACATACCCAAGTCCATGGTTGGGGAGATGCTGAATTTCCATCTCTTCATGGGCTAGGGTCCCTTTCCTTGGAGCAGTCATCTGGCACTTGCTCCAGCCAGTGGCATATCTGCCAGAGGCCCTCCTGCCAGTGGCATATCTGCCAGAGGCCCTCCTGGCCTTTGGGGGGTCAACTGACCCTGGGCACCACCCATTAGATCATGTAGGGGCATCCGATGAACTGGGAGCCTGCCATGGCCCACCCCTCAGCTCACCCCTGCCAGGCTGCTCCTTCAGCCGGTGGAGGAGGACAGCCCACGGCAGGCTCCCAGCCCAGCCTCCGCCGGCTGAAGGCGCAGTCTGGCAGGGGTGGGCTGAGGGGTGGGCCATGGCAGGCTGCCTGGGACCGCCACTGCCCTTCTCTGCTGGCTAAGGTAAGTGGGGCACAGGGGGGGCAGGGGGGCTGCAAGGGGGCCCCGGGGGTGAGCCCCATTTCCCCACAATATGTTTCTGGCTCCAGCTATTCTCTTCCCTCTCTTTATCTCCCTGTCAGTCTTTGTCCCATGCCTTCTCCCTGATAAGAATGATTCATAAAAGGCCCTGGGACTAAAGACCTGGGTTAACCATTCTGTTCACCGATAGCAGCCAACTTACAGCGCCCCTGGTTTCCAAGGAGGGTCTGACGGGTGGTTTGCCATTGCGTATCTCTGACGCCCATTCCTGGACTTCCTTGGAGGTCTCCCTTCCAAGAAAGCCTAACCAGGGTTGATTCGGCTTGGTTCCTGAGATTCGGCAAGATCTGTCCAGCCTCAGCCATCCGGGCACAGCTGGACACCCTCAACCATCACATCAGAAAATTCTTGTCCGGGGCCTTGCGGCTGAAGCAAAACTCCAAACTCATCAGCAACAGTCCAGCTTATTTCCACTGCCAACGCCGCCTTTCTCCTTCCCAACCGGACATTTCTAAGATCAGAGATCCACAAGGAGCTGCAGGGACTCCTGGGGTTGGGGGGAGAGGAACGGCTCCTGGGAGATCTTCGGGTCAGAGGTAAAAGAAACAAGACAAGTCTCCCATGTAAAGCCAACCTTCAAAGGAGGCTGGCGGGGGTGGGGGGTGGGGTGGAACTGAAGCACTGGAGAGGGAGAGGGGGGCTTGCAGATCTGGCTGCTCACCATCAAGGAGAGAACTGAAGGAGGAACGCTCAGCTGGCAGAGTGAATTCAGGCTGGGAAGATGTCCAGAAAAACCCCTGGCAAGAAGGAAAGCTCAGGGGAGCCAAAAGACCCGCTGTTGGCTGAAGATGAAGGAGAGAGGGCAAAGCAGCACGAATAAGACTCGGATATTAAGCTTCGGCTGTTCCACTCATCCCAGCACGTTCTTCTCTCTCTTTCTTCCCATAGACAGGTGAGACTTGCCACTTGGGTGCCAACCTCCTGGGGGAGGCTGAAGATCTCCCTCTGTTGCCACTGATCTCCAGGTGACAAAGATCAGTCCACTTGGGGGAAAAATGGCTGCTTTGGAAGGCAGACTGTTTGGCATTATATCCTACCGAAGTCCCGCCTCTCTCCAAGCCCCACCCTCCACAGGCTCCACCCCCAGGTGCGATTTCCCAACCTGGAGTTGACAACTTTCTAAAGACATCAGGTGCCCTGAAGGAAATGGCTGCTGTTCACGGGGCGCTCTAGGCCAGCGTTTCCCAACTTGTGGGTAAGGTTCCCAAAGTGGGCGTGCCTTTCCTCGAGGCATCTAGCTGGGCTAACAGTCTTATAATTTAAGTAAAATACATAATGTATTATAATGTATTATAATGTATAATGTATTTTAATGAATTTTAATGTTTTATCGTTATATTGTATTTATGAGACCTTATATTGTATTTGTTTTATGTCTCATTGTACACCGCCCAGAGCCCTTCGGGGGTTGGGCGGTCTATTAAGCCGAATAAAATAATAATAATAATAATAAATAATACTTTCTCCAGTATAGCCAAAGGTCTTCTGGAAGGCCCCACTTTGGAAACTGGTTTGTGGCTTTAAGAAATATATTCTGTTACTGTACCAAAGCTTTGGAGCATCCTTCTACAAGCTTATGTATCCCAGTTCAGAATTACCACGTGCAAGATGGAATAGAACAACACCAGTGGTGTATCAGGGGGAAATGGCACCTGGGGACAACACCTCCTCGGGGCGCCCCCGCGCCTGCCCCCTACCCGTGCTCGGAGGCAGGACTCAGGGAGGGGCTTAGGGAGGGGCTCAGGGGCAGCTCAGACAAGCACCGCAGTGGCAGGCCAGAGGGGGGGATTTTGCAAAAAAAAAAAACCGCCGTTGCGCCCGGGGTCATTTGACCCCTCCTGTCTCATTTGAAGATACGCCACTGGACAGCACTTTACAGTAGGGTTGCCAGCTTCCCAGTAGTGTCTAGAGTTCTCCTGGGATAACAAGCAATCTCCGCATTACAGAGATCAGTTTCCCTAATAAAACTGGCTGGGTTGGAGGGTGGACTCTATGGCATTTATAGAAGAGAAGAAGAGTTTGGATTTATATCCCCCCTTTCTCTCCTGTAGGAGACTCAAAGGGGCTTACAATCTCCTTGCCCTTCCCCCCTCACAACAAACACCCTGTGAGGTGGGTGGGGCTGAGAGAGCTCCGAGAAGCTGTGACTAGCCCAAGGTCACCCAGATGGCGTGTGTGGGAGTGTACAGGCTAATCTGAATTCCCCAGATAAGCCTCCACAGCTCAGGTGGCAGAGCTGGGAATCACACCCGGTTACTCCATATTAGATACACGAGCTCTTAACCTCCTATGCCACTGCTGCTCCCCATTGAAGTCCCTATTCTCCCAAACCCCACCATCCTCAGGGCTCTACCCCCAGAATCTCTGGGTATTTTCCCATCTGGAGCTGGCATTTCGACCTCCCACCCTCCCCACGGTCCCCTGAGCAAGTCAACTACTGCATAGCCAAAACCTAGAGACATTTGGCTTTCTATGCAGCTAGAACTATCAACATAGATTGGGTTTCTACCAGCATGGTTTCGTGGTTAAGAGCAGTGGACTCTAATCTGGAGAATCACCACTCCTCCACATCAACCCTGCTGGTGACCTTGGACTAATCACAGTTCTCTACGAACTCTCTCAGCCCCACCTATCACATAAGCCAGTGGTGGGATCCAGCAGGTTCGCACCACTTCGGCAGAACCGGTTGTTAAAACGGTGCTTGTAAACAACCAGTTGTTAAGTTCTTTGAATCCCACCACCGGAACCGGTTGTTAAATTATTTGAATCCCACCACTGACATAAGGTGTCCACAGTGGGGAGGGGGAGGGAGAGAATTCATAAGTTTCTTTGAAACTCCTTAAGGCAGAGAAAAGCAGGGTATAAAAACCTAATCTTCTTCATCTTCTTGTAATCCCAGGAGATGTCTGGGCTTCACCTGGAGGTTGGTAACCACAATAGAACCTCTTGAATGGATTACTGAGCATGGAATTACAACCATTTATTTATGAACTGCCAGCAGAAGCAGCAACCCGGTTCCTTGACTGCTTATATACTGCACTTTAGCCTGTGCTGACATTTCATTTTATTTTATGATTTTACATTTTATGTTTTTATTACTATTGATTGTTTCGATAAGCATTAGACCTATGGGCGACAATCACAAGCAAGGTACCTTAAGATTCTGACAAATGGGTATTTTATGTACACTGAGAGCATATGCACCGGAGACAAATTCCTTGTGTGTCCAATCACACTTGGCCAATAAAGATTCTATTCTATTCTATTCTATTCTTTATCATGGGAGTGCAAGCTTTCAACCCATCTCATTCCCTTTGAAATAACTGAATAACCTTTCACTGATGCTTTCTATACTCATTCCTAACAAATAGTTCCTGGGCCCAGAGCTTCATGGGAAATAGGCCCTACAGCTTGACTCACGGAATGATCTCTGCTCTTGCTGCATAAAGCGGTAGTTCAAGGGGGCCCAGAAGGAAGCGACATGAGAGAGAAGGATTACAATAATAGCAAAATGTACTGTGGATACTAAATTTACCACTTTTTCCATCTCCGCACCTCCGCGTTGGCAGGATCTCTATGTAAATAGCAACCTGGGTTATCTGAACTTTGGATCATCTAAATCAATAGCCGGCAACCTTTTTTCAGACATATGTGGCTTAACTCCATCTTATCAAACTCAAACAGGAAATAAAGCACACCTAGACTACTCAGAAACACAATTAGGAATGACCGCATTAAAAACTGCACATTTAATAAGTAAGTCTGGGTGCCAGCATGCAGAGCGGAGACAAAAAGCAGGCACAACAGACACAGAAATAGTTACAGATCTACTATGAACAAATAAGTTACACTAGTCTCTAGAAAGTGTCTGGAAAGATGCTATACTATTGCACTTGCAAACGTGTGCTTGCAAACTTTGCCTGGCTTGGAAGCAACACATATTTGACAGTATATCTAGCACGCATGACATGTATTACATTATGATGACAGGGATCCCAGAGTAAAATGGGCAAAATTGGATTCTACGCTGAGGTAGTAGATTGGCTGCTACAAAGCAGCAGTAGCGTAGTGCCAATGGGACAGGCATGATGCCCCGGGCAGAGCAGCGGCAGAGGCGTGGCCGGACCATGGAGGGGCTGTGGCGGGGGTGTTCTGGGGCGTTCCGGGGGCATGGTGTGGTGGGGGCAGACAAAGCTGCAGCAGGGGTGCAGGGGTGCAGGGTGCATGTGCACCCCGGCCGCAGTTTCCCCTTGCTCTGCCTCTGCAAAACGGACATATGCCAGGTTGCTCATCTCATAAATGGACTTTTATGGATTCTTTCTACACAGAGAAGCCATTGAAATTCACAAGCACATGGACAATTTCAACAGGAAGGAAGAAACCATGAAAATGAACAGAATTTGGCTGCCAGTGTTGAAAAACTCTAGAATCAAGACAGTGACTGATCAGCTCCACACACAGGATAACCATAGACCACAGCACTCAAAGGGAACAAAGACCAGAATACTTCTATTCAGATCCATTCACCTATTGACCTTGCTAGCTTCATTGTTACTCCCAGGCTACAGACTTCTCTGTGACTCACATGCCAGGCTACTCTATTCAGATGGCCTCACCTTTTCACCTCACAGTATATATATACTCCACTTGCTTTCCATTCCTACCATCAGATCCTCTGAAGATGCCAGCCACAGATGCAGGCGAAACGTCAGGAGAGAATGCTGCTAGAACACGGCCATACAGCCCGGAAACCACACAGCACCCCAGTGATTCCGGCCGTGAAAGCCTTCGACAATACATTGATTCTTTCTACAGTTCTACCTGCTTGCAAGTGACTTCTAGAGACCAGTGTAACTTACTGTAACTTTGCTTACTGTGGATCTGCAGATGATCTTGTGACCATCTCTGTGTCTGTTGTATCTGCTTTTTATTTCCACTCTGCAGGCTGACACACAGGCTTACGAATTAAATGTGCACGGTTTTTATGCATTTATTCCTAACTGCGCTTCAGAGTAGTTTAGGTATAGTTTGTTGATTTCCCGTTTAAGTTTGCTGTGCTTACACTATATCTGTTGTTCTTTTTTCTTTTTGTGTTAACTGCATCCTGTGACATGGGATCCACGATTTAATTTTTTTAAACAAATCATACATGTTTATCTTTCCCCTCCTTTCACTGCTTCTTTCTTGGCCTTGGATTTCACTATCATTTCCCCTCTCGCTTCTGCCTAGGTTTGCCAGCTCTGGGTTGGGAAATAACTGGAGATTTTGAGGGGGGGGGTGGAGCCTGGAAGGGCAGAGTTTCGGGAGGGGAGGAACCTCAGTGGGGCACAATGCTACAGACTCCACCCACCCAAGCAGCCATTTTCTCCAGATAAACTGATCTGTATTATCTGGAGATCAGTATGAATGGTCTCTCCACCCTTCAACCATACTCTCTGTGTTCTTTCCAGGTGTTGGTTTCCAGCTGGAGGCAAGAGATGACCATTTCATTGTTTCCAGGAAGGTCTAGCAAGGATGTTGAGACCAATACTGCCCCTTGCCTAGTCTCTGCTAGGCCCTTTCCGCACGGGCCAATAAACCTGGGATAACAACACTAAAAAACCTGTTGTGGGAGGGAACTTTGCATTTTTATTTATTTATTTATTATTTGATTTCGTATACCGCCCTATCCCCAAAGGGCTCAGGGCGGTGAACAATATAAAAGCATATATAAACATAAATATATAAAAGTTTAAAATTTTCATTCTAAAACAGTATCCCACGAACCCATATGCAACCCTCCCAAGAAGAGTGATGGGTCCCGATGATGTTAGGGACCCTATACAGCAGGGGGAGGATGAAAGCAGGGCACCCTCAGCGGCTGGTCTCTCCGAAGGCCCGGTGGAACAATTCGGTCTTGCAGGCCCTACGGAACTCTCCAAGGTCCCGCAGGGCCCGGACAGCTGGTGGTAGAGTGTTCCACCAGGCAGGGGCCAGAGCCGTAAAGGCCCTGGCCCGAGTGGAGGCCAGCCGCATCATTGAGGGGCCAGGGATCTTCAGTAAATTGGCCTCTGCTGAGCGCAGAGGTCGACTCGGGACATATGGGGTAATGCGGTCCCGAAGGCATGGATCCTGTCCCTAAAGCGAGTCTGCCCCATATTATTCTCCCCAAAATGGGGTATTCAAGAATTGCACTATCCACAAGCCTTTTTTAAAATTCTGGGTTGCAGCCGCTTCTGAGAGAAGGGCGGGCAGGGAGGCGCTTTTTAAAAAGATTGCCCGGTGCCCATCTGCATAGCCACACAGGTGCAAAGGGTCATGACATCAGACAGCATGGCTGTGGGGCTTCACTCGTGCATGCCTGCATAGCTACACATCAGTGGGAGGTAATTTTTTTAAAATATGCACCTCCATGCAAAGGCTTGTGCCCCGGTCAGTTTGCTCGCTAACCACAAGACGGCCAGCTGTGCGAATGGCCCGGGGCTATGCCAGGTTCATTTATCCCGTGAAGAAGTGAGAAAACCTTTTAAAAACTGACCGTGAAGGTTCAGTACTGTAACAAACTGAGTCCATACTATAGAATCTTCATAAACGCAGAAAGACCTTTACTAATATGGCTAGATCAGTCTTAGGTCGCTTCCCCCATTCTTACCTCCGCTGCTGGCGCTGCCATCACTCTCCCTTAAGTAGCATGGGGTCCCCTCCCCCGCACTTTCACTACAGGGCGGCGACAACGCAGCCTCTCGACTGCCGCTGTCACTTTCCCTCAGCGCAGACATCATCTCCTGCGCGCATGCCCTCAAAACGGCGCCTTTTGATGACCCCACATCGTGGGGAAGCCTGGGAGTGCACCAGAAATGACGCGCGCTGGGAGTAGCATGCAGCAAAGGGTGGTTGAGGTAAGTGGGGAAACGACCATAGTCCTTGAGAGAACTAAATATCAAAAGTACAGACTGACATCAAGAGAACTTTGGTCCAGCCTCCTTTGATACTTTCACACGCAAGGCCAGACCAGTCTGGGAAGAGCGCCGAGCAAAAGATAGCACAAACTGAAACAGTAAAAACAGGTGCTCGCAAAAAGTGTCACATTCCAATCCCCTCTTTACAAGTATGGCCCAAACCTCCAAACTAAAACATATCTCTTCACACATGGGATACAAGAAAACGACCAAATACACGTGGGTCTTTGTACAAACAAACAAAAAAATGGACTAACCCTCATTTATGGAAGTATCCCCTCGTACTTAGTTAATATGGAAGTATCCCCTCATAGTTAATATGGAAGTATCCCCTCATACTTAGTTAATATGGAAGTATCCCCTCATAGTTAATATGGAAGTATCCCCTCGTACTTAGTTAATATGGAAGTATCCCCTCATAGTTAATATGGAAGTATCCCCTCGTACTTAGTTAATATGGAAGTATCCCCTCGTACTTAGTTAATATGGAAGTATCCCCTCGTACTTAGTTAATATGGAAGTATCCCCTCGTACTTAGTTAATATGGAAGTATCCCCTCGTACTTAGTTAATATGGAAGTATCCCCTTGTACTTAGTTAATATGGAAGTATCCCCTCGCACCAGGAGCCTAAGTTTCAGTCCTGTTAACTTGCAGCCAACGTATCTTCCCCCCATAGGGATTTCGAGGCAAGAGGTGTTTTGCCATTGCCTGCCTCTCCATAGCAACTGTGGGCTTCCTCGGTGGTCTCCCAGGGCTGATCCTGATTAACTTCTGAGATCTCAAGAGATTGGGCCAGCCTGGGCCATCAGAATCTCCTCCCCACTCACAAATGGGTCCCCAGTAGCACCCAGCATTTTCCAGTAGCAAACTGCTTTAATGGCATCGGCTGAAACCAACCACGGTTAAAATCATTTGGTGCGATATCATAACTACGCGAAGGCAAAAAGAGGAGCGTGATACTCATTTTAAGAGCAAGGCGGCCCTTCTATTCATTCGCAGCTGTGAGATTATTTGAAGGCGTGAGAGCGTGGTGTGCTACTTCAACGCAGCAGGGAGCTGTTACTCAGAGATACCGGGGAATGTGCTTCGAGAATGGCTGAGTTTCCTTACGATCTCCGCTTTCCAACCCTGTTGAAAGCAGGGGGGAAACGATAGAGCTGATGGTCTGTTTTCTCACTAACTTTCTATGATGTGATAATCGTGAACTTTTAGCTAATTCTTGAGGCGAGGGATACAAAGTGGTTCCTCATTGGAAAAGAAGGTTTTCTGCATCTATAAATAGATATGCAGAATAAAGAAGAGAAGAAGAGTTTGGATTTATATCCCCCTTTTCTCTCTTGTGAGGAGACTAAAGGGGCTTACAATCTCCTTTCCCTTCCCCCGGCCCCACAACAAACACCCTGTTAGGTGGGTGGGGCTGAGAGAACTCCAATGAACTGTGACTAGCCCAAGGTCACCCAGCTGGCATGTGTTGGAGTGCACAAGCTAATCCAGGTAAGCTTCCACAGCTCAAGTGGCAGAGCGGGGACTCAAACCCGGTTCTCCAGATTAGAGTGCACCTGCTCTTAGTCATGCTGGCTCTCAAAGGAGCAAGTTTTCCGAGGTTTGCCTCAGATCTGTGGGAAACGAGCGGTTGTGATGATTTATCGTGCAAGCTACAATGCATCCAATGGACGAGAAAGGAGAATGGGGTGCAATAGCAGGTCTTTGGCCCAGCATTTGTGAAATAGCAAAGCCAGGCAGGACTTGGATGGGAAACAGGAAGTAGAGAAACAATTAGCTCTTTGAATGGAACACGATGCATGCATGTCAGGATGGCAACTCACATACAGATCACCCATTTGGAAAATCCCTGCATTACAAAAATCACATATCTGTGATTGCAGTTCCAAAAACATCATGCGTGGCATGGAAGGAATGACCATAGAAACAACAGGAACCATTGCACTGTATATGTAATGTCATAATGCTATATTGTTAAATAGATGATGGTTTGATTATTGATACTGTTATTGAATGTGTTATGCTACTGATATATATATATTTGTTGTGAACCGTCCTGAGCCTTTTGGGGGCTCGCTCTATCTATCTATCTATCTATCTATCTATCTATCTATCTATCTATCTATCTATCTATCTATCTATCTATCTATCTATCTATCTATCTATCTATCTATCTATCTATCTGTCTGTCTATCTGTCTGTCTGTCTGTCTGTCTGTGTCTCTCTCTCTCTCCCTCTATCTCTCTATCCCTCTCTCCCTCTCTCCCTCTCTCCCTCTCTCTCTCTCTCTCTCTCTCTCTCTATCTATCTATCTATCTATCTATCTAGGTCTCCCTTCAAAATCAACTTGGAAACTCCCACTAGCTGAGAATGCTGTGGCTCAACTATTACCAGGTGTTAGATGGAGCAGGCATATTGCTTCCACTCTGCAAATGCTTCATTGGCTGCCCATCTGCTACAAGGAATTTTTCAGGAGGGCTTTTCTGTGCAGGTGATAGGGTTGCGCTATAAATACTGTAAACAAGAAAATGAATAAATAATCAATCAATAAACAGGGACGCTTGTGCTCATCCAGGCCATAATCAAAATATGGCAATTCCTGTGCCAGTACTTGGAAGTGACAAAGGATAGCTTTAGGGCCCCTTCCGCACATGCAGAATAATGCACTTTCAATCCACTTTCACAATTGTTTGCATGTGGATTTTGCTATTCCACACGGTAAAATCCAGCTGCAAAGTGCACTGAAAGTGGATTGAAAGTGCAGAAGGGGTCTAGAAATTGCTGGAAGTTGTATGGTTTTGCCACTGGGGTTTCCTGTGATTCCTAGAGGTACCCATTGTCACTTCCAGGTTATGTCCAGAGGTAAAATAGCGACATTGGTGGTGCTGATGATATCACATATCCATGTCCCCACCCCCTACCTTCCCAATACATCTCCCATGTGCTTTGCTGATTCCTGATTTGTGGAATAATAAGGATGTCAATAATGCTGACCTTTAAACCATATTTTATTGAAAAGGGCAAGGAGGAGACCCACCCTCAACTCCAGTGTCTACAAACATCTGGACGTGGACAAAGGGTGGTAGAACGGAAGTTTCTTTTGTCGAGCCATCTGCCCGACAAAGCACAAATGCCCTTTATCTAACATCTTCTTCTACTGTGTAAACCTCTTGAGAAATAATTGGCAAAAATGACTCGGGCTGTGTCACGGTTCTGGCCTTTTATGCTCCGCAGAACATCTTCTTAGACATTAGCAGCACCGCATTAAGACCAGATAACGGGGCCATCAATAAACTTTGGGGAAACATAATTGATTGATGGGAGCGTAATGATGACTCTGAGCCATCACGCACAGAGTAGCTATTCATCTCTCCATCACACGACCAGCTTCCCACTATTCACGACGAGGGGCTCAATTGGAAAGGGAGAGCCTTATCTCCATTAAGGGCCGGGATGTAAGAGCTCTCTGCAGCAAGATGGATGGTTATGGCCTGGCTTTATTAATTAGGCATGCTCCTCGGTAGCCCTGAATCATTTAACAAAGAGGGCCGTCACCTTTTCATTCCCCTCTCTCGACACACCGAGAAGAGATGGCACCTTTTTTTCCCCATTGATGCTCAGAGCCTGCAAACCTTATCTTAAATTTGAGTCGACATGGGTTGCTGCGCACTTGGACCGACCCTCACAAAAACCTGTGGCTATCTCACATAATTGTGGTCTGCCAGGGAATACTAAAACGAGGGATTGTTTTGGGTTTTGCCAGTAAGGCACTCGACGTTCGAAACGGCCTTGCTTGCGGCAACCTCTTCTCTCGGATTCCGTTAGACCGCATTGGTGATTTGCTCATGCTTTAAAAGCAGCAGTATTGGGAGTAGTTTGAGGATGAGCAGTGCCAAGTATTGGGCATGGGGGCAGATCGCATACTCAACCGGGTCGCCTGTTCACAGTTTACCAGTTTGCTTTTATTCCACATGCTCCAGGCAGGATGAATATCCTCATTTGGAAGAAGAAGAAGAAGAAGAAGAAGAAGAAGAAGAAGAAGAAGGAGGAGGAGGAGGAGGAGGAGGAGGAGGAGGAGGAGGAGGAGGAGGAGGAGGAGGAGGGGGAGGAGGAGGAGGAGGAGGAGGAGGAGGAGGAGGAGGAGTTTGGATTTATATCCCCCCTTTCTCTCCTGCAGGAGACTCAAAGGGGCTGACAATCTCCTTGCCCTTCCCCCCTCACAACAAACACCCTGTGAGGTAGGTGGGGCTGAGAGAGCTCCGAGAAGCTGTGACTAGCCCAAGGTCACCCAACTGGCATGTGTGGGAGTGTACAGGCTAATCTGAATTCCCCAGATAAGCCTCCACAGCTCAGGCGGCAGAGCTGGGAATCAAACCCAGTTCCTCCAGATTAGCTACATGAGCTCTTAACCTCCTACGCCACTGCTGCTGCTAGTAGTAGTAGTAGTAGTAGTAGTAGTAGTAGTAGTAGTAGTAGTAGTAGTAGTAGTAGTAGTTTGGATTTATACCCCACCTTTCTCTCCTATAAGGAGTCTCAAGGCAACTTACAAACCCTCTTCCCTTCCTCTCCCCACAACAGACACCTTGTGTGAGAGAGCTCCGAAGAACTGGGACTAGCCTGAGATCACCCAGCAGGAATGTAGGAGTGGGGAAACAAATCCAGTTCACCAGATAAAAGAGTTTGCCACTCCTGTGGAGGAGTGGGGAATCAAACTTGGTTCTCCAGTTCAGAGCCCACCTCTCTTAACCCCTACACCACACTGGCTGTCCTGGGTACATTCCGAATGCCTATACTGATTGGTGCAAGCATGCAGAAGCAGTAACATTAATCCATCAGGAGCAATCCATCAGCATTTTGGCGCATGCTTACAATTCACTAGATTGAGCTGTAATTCTAGATGTCAGTGCATGGCTATAACTTGAAAACATAAGTTATAGTTTGGGAGAAAATCTCTAGAAATTTATGATAGTAATCAAAAATCTGTTTTTTCTTTAATTAACCTGTCTTGGACAGCTAGAATCTATTTTAAAAAATAATCAGTACTGGTAATTGCTTTAAGATATTTGTTACACCCACGCATCTTTGTTGCCTTTCTTTGTCATTAGAATTGTGATTATGCTAGGATTGGTTTCTTGTTCTTTTTGTTAAATTCATTTTTATTCATGAAAAATTAATTTTGGAAGGTATCTAGATGGCAGTGTGAGAGGACAGAAGGTATTTAAGGTCCAATTTAAAACACACGGGGCCAAAGGACCTGAGACGGTATCCCTGAGTTCACCCCAGAGATGTTCCTTCATTTTGTAGAGCAAGGAAATCTTTGTAGAGCAAGGAGCAGCAGTGGTGTAAGAGGTTAAGAGCTCGTGTATCTAATCTGGAGGAACCGGGTTTGATTCTCCGCTCTGCCGCCTGAGCTGTAGAGGCTTATCTGGGGAATTCAGATTAGCCTGTACACTCCCACACACGCCAGCTGGGTGACCTTGGGCTAGTCACAGCTTCTCGGAGCTCTCTCAGCCCCACCTACCTCACAGGGTGTTTGTTGTGAGGGGGGAATGGCAAGGAGATTACAAGCCCCTTTGAGTCTCCTACAGGAGAGAAAGGGGGGATTTAAATCCAAACTCTTCTCCTTCTAACAGTGCTGTGGGGGTCCTATTCTGGTAAGAACCACTGCAGAACGGGGATAGAAGGACTCCTGCCTATGCTCCAAGCTGTTCTTCTGACCTAAAAGAGTCCTGGGGCAATATCTGCTCAGCCAAACTCCTTCCAGTACCATTTTAGGTTGGAAAAATACCTCAGGGAGAAGCCAGAAGGCTCTCCCTCCCTTACGTCACACTGGTCCCAATCAGAATGGGGCCCTCACAGCCCTGTTAAAAGGAGTTCCCCAATGGGAATTCACTCTACAAAATTGAGGCACATCTTCACACCAAATTTTTTTTTGGGGGGGGGGGGCACCATCTCATGCAGCATGGCCGTGGATGAACATAAATGAGTTTGGATTTGGGAGTCGGGCAGACAAAATGGGTAGGACTGGAATACTGAAGAGACAAACCAAGAAGGCTCTCCACCACTACTAACATTCCACCAGGAAGATGGAAGAGAAGAGGGAGAAGAAGATGGAAAAAAAGACAACAGGAGAAGGAGAATCGCAGAATCATAGAGTCGGAAGAGACCACAAGGGCCATCAAGTCCAGAGTCCTGCCATGCAGGGACACACAGTCAAAGCACTCTTGACACATGATCACCCAGCCTCTGTTTAAAAGCCTTCGAAGAAGGAAACTCCACCACTCTCTGAGGCAGTGAATTCCCCTGTCCAACAGCCCTGTCAGTCAGAAAGTTCTTCCTAATGTTTAGGTGGAATCTCTTTCCCTACACCTTGAACCCACTGCTCCATGTCCTAGTAGTCTCTGAATAGTGAAGGAATAGCAATAGCGGGGGAAACACAAATGGGTTAAAGAAACGTTTTGCACTCCAAAATCCTTTCAAATATGTGTTTTTCCAAAGAGGGAAACATTCTCACAAATAAAGGGCCTGGTACGGCTGACTAATGTGGCTATACCGGAACTGTCTATGACTCTGCACATTTGCACAGAGTCGGAATGGTGAGATTTTGTAGAATAGAATATATGTAGAAAATCATGAACATTCCTGGAATTCCTTTATAATATTTGAAGAAGAAAAAGAGTTTGGATTTATATCCCCCCTTTCTCTCCTGCAGGAGACTCAAAGGGGCTTACAATCTCCTTGCCCTCCCCCCCTCACAACAAACACCCTGTGAGGTAGGTGGGGCTGAGAGAACTCGGAAAAGCTGTGACTAGCCCAAGGTCACCCAGCTGGCTTGTGTGGGAGTGCACAGCTAATCTGAATATCCCAGATAAGCCTCCACAGCTTTAGGGGTAGAGTGGGGAATCAAACCCAGTTCCTCCAGATTAGAGTACACCTGCTCTTAACCACTACGCCACTGCTGCTAGTTTGGGTGTAACAGAACATCACACATCAGAAAAAAAACTCAGTGAATATTTTCGAAAGGGATGGTTTCCTTTGCTGTTATTTCTTGCAGGTAAATCAAACTTTTGGCTAAAAAAAGACAGGGTTTTCAATGATCTCATTAATGTACTGACAAAAAACCCTCAGACCAGCTGTTCTCAACCTGTGGGTCGTGACCCTTTTGGGGGTCGAACGACCCTTTCACAGGGGTCGCCTAAGACCATTGGAAAACATATATTTATATTACAGTTATGAAGTAGCAACGAAAATAATTTTATGGTTGGGAGTCACCACGACATGAGGAACGGTGTTAAAGGGTCGCAGAATTTGGAAGGTTGAGAGCCACCGCCTCAGACCATTTTTTGCTCGGTTGCCCCATGGTGCTCTCACTCTACCACACCCCCTTAAGTTTAAGCAACTATTTTGGACCTCTTGCATTTTGATTGGCTGCTCCCCACCTTTCTCCCTCCTTCAAAAGATGGTGTTATTGTACAGCAAAGAAAATAAAGGGTATTTTCGAAAGAATAACATCCAAGCACCCAGGTGCCTTAAATCCTAATAGGTTTCCCCGGGAGCCCTAATGGAAATATCAAAGGTTTTAGGAGTAACCGCTCTCGCCCATGTAGGCATGTTAATGCCGGCTCCTGTCAGTCACACGAGGATGCATTTAATAACATGTCTATTCCAAAATAAAAGGATGCGCTATTTTTTGCCCAGGTGTGCTTACGATAGAATAACGCACCAGAAGGGCTGGACATGTGCTTGTCACGTGTATTGCATCCGTGCGCAAAGTGCACAGTCAGCAATGCATCAGGGCCCGTTTTCCTTTCTTTCCACTTCCCTTTCTTCCGACCAGCCGGGCTGTGCCGAAAGAACATGTTGCTTTATGTCATCGGCGGGAAACTGTGAAGCGCATTGTCATATCCGCGGCAATCGACAGTTTTCATACCCTGTGCCCTTGTCAAGTCTCTTTTATTCCCTTAACAGCTGATTAGCTGGGGGGAAACGCGCACTTGAAAAGCTCTGACGGGCTAGCGGTGCCTCTTTCCCGACATAACAGCTTGGGCCCTGCGTTCCTAAGAGATGGGCTCAAACCCTTCTCTGGCTGTGATCTTTTAAGATTCTTGCAGAACTCGATTGTGTCTGTGCAAATCAGGGGCCAGACGTTTCACAGGCAGAATATTTGTTCACCGTGACAACCCTGAGGGGGGGTGGCGTGGAACAGACAGCTGCTGGGATCCCTGATTACCAGTCTTATCATGTTTCAGGTCTCGAGCTGTCAGTGGTAGGCTCTGAGTGTCAACGGGGCTCCCGAACCATCTCCAGGCAACACTTTGGTGATTGGGGAGTATCTACCAAGGTTGCTAAGCAACCTCAATGGGCTACTCTTGTCTCCAGAAGAAGAGCCCAGTCTGAGAATCAGAAGTAAGATGGGTGACCTATGGATCCAGAGGAAAGAAGAGACAAGAATGGGGGGAAACCCTCACTGAGGAAATCAATCCTGAGCTTCTTTTCACAGCTACACACAGACAGTTAGAATCATGAAGGACACAGGAAGTACCACGTCAAACACAACATGGACTCATGCTATGGATTCCGCAACCACAAGAGATTGTGCTGCTCTCTAGTTTTGATGGACTTTTGATGGGCAAATCCACAGACAATAGTCCTATCAACAGCCAGCAGCTAAATGTACCCTCCATATGAACAGGTGGCATCTCTCTAATTAACAGGGGTATCTGGGTGGCCCTTACTAAGAATAGGATGCTGGACTCAATGGAATTTGGATCCTAGAAGGCAGAGTCTAGAGCCGTCTAGTGCCAATTGGCCATGCTGGCAGGGGCTGATGGGAATTGTAGTCCATGAACATCTGGAGTGCCTTAGATTCGCCTGGTCTAGTGGAACCTGACAACACCATGTTGGAGTGATGCTCTAGGATGCCACAAGGCCATTCTTAGATAGCTAAGTTGCTGCAGGGGGTTGTTGATTCCCTACAATGCTTGATTCTCATAGGCAGTTGTTTGTGTTAGGAGAAAGCAATGGCTTCCTAAGTAAACTCAAGTGGTTTGAATACCCCTCTTTTCTCTACTTTTAAGGTATCTCAGCGGAGCTTACAATTGCCTTCCCTTCCCACCCCGCAAAAGACACTTTGTGAGGTAGGTGTCGGCAGAGGGAATTTAACGCAACGGTTGCACTCGTGGCAAGGAGAGAGTGGTGTAGTCTTCTTGCACACAAATGTCATGGTTTTACCAAAGTGCTTCACGTGAATCATAGAGTGTCACCCGGAAATGGTGGTATCACTTCTGTGCTGGAAGTGATGTCACAGCATCAGCATGATGCCTATTATCACTGGTCTCCCTTTCAGTTTTTGCTCCCAATGCTCTACTACGCAGCAGCAGAAGTATCAAGTGGGTGACTAGCGAGTTAGGTCGAGTACCAGCTGCACCCCAGAAGGGTTCTTCTGGATTGCTGGTTGCACAGAGATCAAGTGGGATCCATTACATTTGTCTGCCCCTCCCTTTCTTCCAGGGAGCATAGTGAGGCATCTTCCACTGTAACCTGGTAACAACCATGAAAAACATTAGGTTGTGAAACAATTAGCAGAACTTAAGAACTTAAGAACGAGCCTGCAGGATCAAACCAGAGTCCATCTAATCCAGCACTCTGCTACTCGCAGTGGCCCACCAGATGCCTTTGGGAGCTCACTTGCAGGAGGCGAAAGCAATGGCCTTCTGCTGCTGCTGCTCCTGAGCACCTGGTCTGCTAAGGCATTTGCAACCTCAGATCAGGGAGGATCAAGATTGGTAGCCACAGATCAACTTCTCCTCCATCTATCCAAGCCCCTTTTGAAGCTAAAAACTTGTTCTTTGCATGTGAAAGGTCTCTGGTTCAACCCCCAACATCTTCTTTGGAAAGATTTCAAGATAGCAACAGATGGGCTGGAAATGCTTTCCCTTGAAATTGTGAAAAAGTCCTGCAAAGTAGTGGGGAGTCACACATGAGTACATGAAACTGACATATAATAAATCAGACCTTTTGGTCCATCAAGATCATTATTGTTTATGCAGACTGGCAGAAGGTCTCCAAGGTCTTAGCTAGAGGTCTTCCATGTCACCTTCTACAGATGAGAAGAGACACTGAAGAGTTTTGGACTTATACCCCATTTTTCTCAGCTGTACAGGGTCTCAAAAACAGCTTACAAACTCTTCCTTTCCTCTCCCCCGAACAGACACCTTGTGAGGTGGGTGGAGCTGAGAGTGTTCGGGGAGAACTGTGACTAGCCCAAGATCACCTAGCAAGGCTTCATGTGTAGGAGCAGGGAAATAAATTCAGTTCACCAGATAAGAATCCTCCCCTCATGTAGAGGAACGGGGAAGCAAGCCCAGTTCTCAAAATCCACCTCTCTTAACCACTACACCACACTGGCTGCATGATCCCTTTTAACTGGAGATGCCAGGAATTGAACCTTGGACATGACGTAAATGTTCTACTACTGAGACACAGCCCTCCTCCAAATAGTACTGTGTAGACACTACTGAGCCAGGTTGGACCAATGGTCTTACTAGGTGAATGGCAGTTTCATAAGATTAAATATTGATTGCTTTGTACTGCAAGGCATATGGGAAGAAATTAAGCCATTTTCTGCGGAATCCGGGCTTCAGCCTAGCAAATTTTTGTTAATTTCTCCCTGTGTTTATCTTCCCATTTAATCCATAGGTCAAGCAAATGAAACAGGGCGCCTTACAGACAAATATCTATAGCTATCCATCCGTGTATATGGGGGCAGCATCCCAATCGAGAGGCCGTTAAGAAAACGGAGGCTGTTTGTCAGCTAAAACTAAACACCGCCATGCAAATAAAAGTGAGTTTGGGTTCGCTGTGGGTGACGGAAGACAAAAAAAAAAACCCAAGCGTAGCTCCGTCATTAGAGCAGGGAACAAGCCTTTTAACCTTTCTCTCACGAGGCTAATAAACATCATTCAGCCGGTCCAATCGCCAACCCAAAGGAAAATGCATTAAACATAAGGAGGGGAGGTCTTTGTGAAAGACAGCTCTTTCCCAAGGCCTTTTTATCTCTTCACTCAGTAATTTAAAGGCAAGAAATGCCATTGGGGCTGTTTGCTGTGAAAAAAGTCTTGTCAGATGATTGCTAAAGTCAAGTGCTCATTATGGCAAAAACTAAAATTTTGAAGAGGTACCTTTTCATTATTATTTTTTTCCCCCTGCTCTGACTTGCAATCCTTCCTGTTCGTTTTGGGAGTGCAGGCTCACAAGCGGTTCAGCAATTTTCAGAAATAGAAATCTTGAAATTGGCCCATCATTTTGGTTGAACGGAATGGGAGCTCTCAGTAGGGCCACGGTTCTGACTTGGAGCTATGTTGGAAGACTCTGAAACACAGGCTGAGATGTGCGAAAACGTCTCCCGAGCAATATTTTTGCCCTGCTGAAAAGAGACAGTGCGTGCTTCGGACACCTATTTGCGAAAGTTGATACACAAATTACCAAGACAATATCTTAGATATTTATTGTGTCCCCCACCTAACTGAATTATCATATAAACAACCATAGCAAAAATACCAAACCTTTTCTTTCTTTCTTTTATGTATTTGTTTATTAAATTTATATCCCACCCTATCCCTGTAGTATTATAACACTATATCAAAGTGTTATAGATTATGCACAAGGTCTTTGCTGTGTAGTGGAAGCCGGTGTTCACCGCAGCAAGATTTCTTGTATGGACATATTTTCTGGAACCCCATTTTCACTTTCCACTCTCTTCGCGGCAAGCAAAACCACTTATAGCTTGATTTAAATCTTGCTTCGCCAGTAAGCACAGCTTTGCCCCAGACTTCTTCCCTCCACCCATGTCCAGCCTTCCCAGTCCCTTGCAGCGCTTTGCATGCTTTCCCCTTCACCACCACCCCCTTCATGCTGCTGGCTCCTTCCTGCTTTCCTTACTGATCAAGAGATTGAGAGATCGATCTCTCACATGTTGCCAGGGGTGGCACCTAGTTGATTGAGATGCATTCCTAACTCCATGCCACGGCTACATAATATATAGACAGTGATTGTATCCGGGCGACTGAAATGCATCCCTGTCAATGAAATGGCTTTTAGATATTTACTTTGCCTATTAAATGTTAAAAGGTAAAGTTTCCCCTTCAGTTGTGTTCGACCCTGGGGTACCACTGCAAGCAGTGATTTCACAGGCAAGCCGTTTTTGCGGGGTAGTTTGCCATTGCTTTCCCCAGCTATTCTTTACTCCCTAGCTGTGTGCTAGGTACTCATTTACCAACCAAGGAATGGATAGATGGCTGAGTTGACCATGAGCCAGCTGCCAGGATATGTGACCCACAGGGGGCTCGAACTCCTGACCACGTGAGTGGCAGTGCAAGCACTTAACCACTACACCACACGACTCCTGTTAAATGTTACCATTGTGCTAATGGAACATTCTTTCCTTGATCTTACTTCTATAGTTTCACATGCTTGGCAGATGACTAGGCTGGTCCCCGATACTCGCTACTCCCGTGGGAAACGGGATGTTTCTGCTGTTCTATGTCTTCAGCATTTCACCTCCACAGGAGCAGGCACAGAGAGAGGGGGAGAGAATCTAAACTGTCAGGATGGACAACAGGGGAGGAGGTGACCCCACCCCTAACATGTTTTTTTTAATTTATTCCAAACATTTTTGGCTACCTTTCTTCCTTCTGGATCTCCAGTGAGCTAAAACACATAAAGTAAAATGCATTAAAAAATAAAAACCCAAAATGTAAAAGGTAAGAACCCACACTCCCAATTGTGCCTGGAACAGAGTCAGACCTGTGTAATTCATCAGATTGGATTCCTACTTGTTTTAAGACCCCAGCTTGATTTAAGATCCTGATATATTCTAGCATGCACAGGACCTATGAAAATAGGATGAACAGACAGGGATTCAGAGAGGATGCGTTTCTTGGCAATAGTGCTCATTTGGCATTAATAACCCGTTTTCAACTTTATATGTCAGCATTAACACGATTTGCTTATCTAGGGGCATGCCAGGTCCCCTTCAGACCCCTGACGTCTCACTTGCTTTACGCAACTGATGGAAACATGGCTAGAAGGTCCATAATTTCCCAGGTTAAAAGATGACACCCCTAGCTGTAGAATTTCCTGGCGGAATCAAATGCCACTGGAGAGCACAGTCTGATTTCAATGCAGCCATTTCACAAAGGCTAGAATAATTAACCACCATTCCTGACAGGCAACCCCCCCCCCCCTTACTTCATAGTACAGAGATTATTAACATTTTGCATGGCACGTCCTTTCCCCCCTCTCCATTATAACTCAATCTTCAGCAAGTCCAAGACTATGAATAAATATGTCTCATTTGGAGTACGCTCCCCCTAACTCGCCCGTTTCCTGCCGTCTGAAGTTCCACGTAATCCTACCAAGCTTTGGATTTATATCCCACCTTTCTCTCCTGTAAATAGATTCAAGGTGGCTTACAAGCTCCTTTTCCTTCCTCCCCCCACAACAGACACCTTGTGAGGTAGGTGGGGCTGAGGAACTTCCAAAGAACTGTGACTAGCCCAAGGTCACTCAGCAGGAATGTAGCAGTGTGAAAATACATCTGGTTCACCAGATAAGCCTCTGCCACTCAGGTGGGAATCAAAACCGGTTCTCCAGATTAGAATCCACCTGCTCTTAACCACTACACCACGCTGTCTCAGACTTCATTTGCAGGCTGGGTTTGGACACTGGCCATTCTCCATCATAATTCTGACAAAGTCTCCCAACAGCATTCTGCCATTCTAAACTCGTTCGAATGAAAGGATAGAAAGGGCGGGTTGTGGATTTGTGAAGCAGCCGCTAATCTTGTGTTGGAAAATAAATTCATTTTTCAAATGAAAACCTTGACCCAACTTGAACTTTTCCTCCCTGGGGTCCACAATATCCTCAGCCAGAGATGGTTGGGGGTGGTGGGGAGGACGGGGGGTGGGGGAAACGTACAAAGAACGTGGAATACATTGAATTCAGGATGACTCTGAAGGTTTCCAATCAGAAGCCATACCTGAGCGATTGTGAGAGAAGCACAAAAAGAAGAATTAGATTGAATACGTTTGTTGGGGATGTTTGGAGGAAGGCAAAAAATACGTCTACGTTGTTAACTTAAAACAATTTCTCACGGTGTACCTGGAGATCTGGACAACAAAATGTCTGTTTAGTCTTAAGTTCTGTCACAACGCATTTTCAAATGATGGGTACCCCATACAAGCCCGGAGGCCCCACTGCCTCCAATGGGATTTCCAGCTGCTCAGGGACCTTGGGAAAGCCTCAGAATTCCCCCATTGCTGAAAAGCCCCGTGGGGTTCAATAGACATGTGCCACTGAAGGCGTAGTGTATGTATGAGGGTGAGTGCACTGTGCAACTGTCCCTAAGCCCCAGGAGAGAGGTGACTGAAATTGGCTCCGATCTGGGAACACCCCAACCAACCCCCCCCCCCCCCCCGGCATCTGAGCAGCATGCCAGCATAGCAGTGGCGTAGCAAGGGGGGACCAGTGTGTCCTCCGCCCCCACCCCAGAATGCCCCGCCCCAGAATGCCCCATCCCAAAACGCCCCACCCCGAAATGCCCCTGCCATGCCCCCGGAACGCCCCCGGAACCCCCATGATGTGGAAGGAATAACTGTACTCTCTGTTCCTGGAGAACTTCTGACTGAATCCCAGGGCAGCCACCATTTTGAGAGCCTGTACAGTAAGGGATGCACGGGGATAAACCAGACGGCCCAACTTCCTGTGACGTCAAGTCATTTTCCTAGCTCTTGGTTTGGACCCACCACTCGCTATTGAAATTGGTCACTGCCTTATCTTAACCCTTTATAGGCCACTTGTCTATTCACACATCAACACATGAAGTTACCTCATGCCGAATGAGGATGTCGGTCCATTGAGGACACTCAGACTGGCAGCAGCTCTCCAGATCTCGGATTTGAGGTCTTTTAACCACAGATGCCAGAGAGTGAACCCAGAATGCTCCCCATCAGAGGTGGGATCCAACCAGTTCTCACCACTTCTCTAGAAGTGGTTACTAATTTTTTCTGAGTGCCGAGAAGGGGTTACTAAAGCAACCTCCCTGCCCAATAGGGACGTGTGTGGCGGCACCACTGTTTGAATCCCACCACCATCGGAACCTGTTATTAACATTTTTGGATCCCACCACTGCTCCCCATCCCATACAAACATTCTGCCACTGAGCCACAGCAACACTGAACTACCACTGAGCTGTTTCTATTCCTTCCTCCTACTGCCTTCCAGAAAGATCTGTCAGAGGCGCATCTAGGGAAAATGTAGCCCGGGGCAAAACCTGAGTTTTCCGGGCCCCGTAGGGATGTCCGACCTCCCCCACCATGACCAAATAACTTTTTTTGCATGAGGGCGAGGATGTGTGTGTCTGCATGCACAAAGTGCCTGCCTGCCTACCTCCCGTCTCCCGCCCACCAAGCCCTTCTACCGTTGATCTCTGCTCCCTTCACCCTGGCTGTTTGTCAGGCCCCTGCCATGCGGCTGCAGACCCAGACCAGTCCAGAGGGGCATGCTGAGCCCCCTCCGCTGAAGCTGGTGACCTTAATCCCCCCTCCCGACCTCCACGCCCATCCTCTCCCTGTCCCTGTCGGAAGACACGGCTGTGGCTGGTAGGTGCCGCATGCCGTACGTGGGGTTCATCACAGGGCAGGCTGGTGGGCATGCGGTGTTTGATGGGTGTGGCCGTGGGAGGGGGAGTGACTAAATGGCCTCCACCCGCACATGACTAAATGGCCTCCACCTGGGGCCATGTGACGCCACATTTTCGTGGGCTTTACACTGCTGAGCTCTGTAGAGGGCTCCTGTCTCTGAACAGGGATGTCCCGTCGAGTCATTATGACACAGAGCCACTGGTAGACATTTCTGATGGGAATTCGCCAAATCCCCTATTACAGGGAGCTAAACCATGGGGTGAGCCTGTCTCAACGAAATGCACAAGTTCATTATTATCCGTCTGAAAGAAACACTTCCTTTTCTGCATTCTGAATTTACCGCTTTACATCAGTATCGCTGTCTGCACACACCTTTCCGAAAGGCCCCCTCCTCTTTAACACTGAATACTTCACATGGGCTTTCTTTATTCCTCCTTTCTATTCCACGCGCCACTAATTTTAAACTCCATGTCACCAATAGTGACAAACACAAGTATCTTCAAATCTACTCGCAGTACAGCTCAATTGCATTAAAAAAAACCATCAATCATAAAATGTCACCAAGAGGGGAAAAAATCCTCTCTTTTCCTAGGAAGCCCTGTTACTTAGAACTTCGTTCTAAACAACAGAAATGACAACCTTTTAAGACTGCACAAAATTGCAATTTTGACTCCTGTCAGCCCAACGCTGCTAATTCATTTTACTTTTCCCGTCCCTAACGGAAGAGATATCTTTCGGTTCTGAGCGAAAATTGTAGTGTGGGAAAAGGCTTCTTCAATTTATTGCTTGGCTGTTCTGCGCAATGGCTAGGGAAGGAGACGCGGGCTGAGGAATGGAAATGCTAAATGTCAATGCTAGAATTCACATTTTTTGGGGAAAAGGTGAACAACCCCTGTGAAGGTGTGGTTATCAGACCTCTACAGAATGGTTATCAAGTTGGCGAACATTTTGCCCCTGAAAAGTATTGTTGAATCTGCCTCACGGCCAGAGGTGGGATCCAGCAGGTTCTCACAGGTTCCCGAGAGTAGGTTACTAATTATTTGTGTGTGCCGAGAGAGGGCTACTAATTGGTGATTTTGCCTTAGTGACGCCCCTCCTCTCAGTAGTAGCGCGCAGAACTTGAAACAGTCTAGCAGGAGGTGCACCGGCGTGCGTGGCAGCCTGCGCCTGCGTGCATTCGTTTCCTGTCCAAGCACCAGCGCAGCGGCTGCGTCCTTGCCACAGCCCCGCCCAGGAATGCCCCGCCCCGGAATGCCTGGCCCCGCCCCCGCCGTGCCCCGCCCAGCCCCATTGGCACTACGCCACAGTTTGAATCCCACCACCATGGGAACCTGTTACTAAAAATTTTGGATCCCACCACTGCTCATGGCAAATACAAAAGCAAGTGGTAGAAAGTGCTGTCACGTCACAGCCGACTTCTGCCGGCCCCACACCGTTTTCAAGGAAGGAGACACGCAGAAGTGGTTTGCCATTTCCTGCCTCTGCTTAGCATCTTTGGACTTCCTTGGGGATCTTCCACCTAAGTTCTAACTAGGGCTGACTCTTCATCAGAAGAAGGAGAGTTGGTTTTTATACCTCGCTTTTGTCCACCTTTGATGGATTCCCTACAGCACAAATATAATGTTTTTAGGAGGCTACCAATAGCATTTGGGGGAAGAACTTCACTCAGCTCTCTTCCCCAAAACAAGTTCAGTCCGTTATATTTCTCTCAACTTGGTTTTTCAAAAATCACTTGCTGTCTTCCCACCCCCAGGTTGAGGACAATTCCTACCTGCTGAGCAAATGCCAGCAGGCAGGAAATGCTTTATTTCTCCCACCCAAACCTCTTACTTTCGTTTCCGCCCCTTGCACCCACCATTTTGTGAGCTGCAGCAGATTCTCCATGGAGAATAGTAGATGAATAAAGTTTGTTTAGCCTAGCGATCCTGTGCACATGTCATTTTTCTTTCTTTTGTTTTGAGGGGGATGACCGCAAAGCTACGGTGACACAATTAGAGAAGCTGCAATATGCACATATATGTGTTGCCATAAATTCACCAACAGCCCCTTCAAAAGGGTTGGAGAAATGGAGAAAGTTGTTGCTTTAGAGGGTGGTCTGTACAGTGTTCATATCCTGCCAATGACTGCCCCCCCTTCCCCAAACTCTTTGTGCCTTGGATCCACCCCAAAATCTCCAGATATTTCCAACCCAGAGTTAGCAACCCTGTCTCCGTGTTGAAATTTAGGGGCCTACCATTGGGATGGATGGGTGGGTGGGTGGGTGGGTGGGTGGGTGGATAGATAGATGAATGGATGACAGACAGACGGACGGGCAGACGGGCGGGCGGGCGGGCGGACGGACGGAGGGGGAGAGAGAGAGAGAGAGAGAGAGAGAGAGAGAGAGAGAGAGAGAGAGATAAAGAGCTGGATTTATATCCCCCTTTTTCTCCTGTAGAGACTCAAAGGGGCTAACAATCTCCTTTCCCTTCCCTCTTCACAACAAACACCCCGTGAGGTAGGTGGGGCTGAGAGAGCTCCGAAGAACTGTGACTAGCCCAAGGTCACCCAGCTGGCTTGTATTGGAGTGTACAGGCTAATCTGAATTCCCCAGATAAGCCTCCAGAGCTCAAGAGGCAGAGCCGGGAATCAAACCCAGTTCCTCCAGATTAGAATACACCTGCTCTTAACCACTATGCCACTCCTGCCACAGCCGGTCACAAGATCTGTGCTCTCCCACCCCACCCACTTCAAACTTAAAGGTGACATTTTAACCGACTGCAAAAATTTCATTTAATTTCCTGAGTTAGTGTGGAACTCATTCAATATGGCTACGGCAACTTTCTCTACTCCTGTCTTCTTTTCTCCCTCCACTTTTGACATATTATACTGGTGAGAAAACTCTGTCACAGGTGGGGGAGCTACCGAGATATTTTATCAGGATATGTTTGGCTGCACTATATGACTTTGGAGCTGATTTCCCAGAAGGAAAGAAGGAATGCAAGCAAAATAAGATTGCATTCACGTACAGGAATTAAAAAGGTTTCTTTTCATTGGACCAAAAGCGCAGGCACTACGGAAAGTGGGTACTTTTTTTTAAAAAAAAGGACAGCATTATTTATTTTGTGTTTCTGTATTACAGTACCCTCAGCGGCCCAAGTGAACATCTGTTGTAAGCACCACGTGTGTAAGAAATGCTTTTAGGATTCCCCCCTTTATTTCAGCTGATTATAGCCTAGAGATCAAGTGGGGGGGGAGGTGGGGGGGAATTTTACACCTACTGCACTCATTTTGGATGAGCTCAAGGTACATTTACTGTGTGTGTAGCACTGAGGAATGGGAGGCGGACAAAAGAAAGCCAAATAAGTGCTTTGCATTTTTCCCCGAGCTGCCGACTCTTCATATGAGAAGGAACGCTGTTAGAATATTGATTTTGCTACTTTGCTGATTCTGGGGAGAAAAGGGGGCAGGCAGGGGCTGAGATCCCCGCAGCTGTATTAAGTGTGTCCAAGGAGCTGAGCATGCCCGGCGCGATTTTTAAAATCATTTTCAAACAGCAAGCTTCATTGCTGACCAATAAATTGTACTTCAAAGCGGGCTCCTTTCCAAAGTGGGCTTGGTTAAGCATGCACGAATGTGTGTGGGTAACGTGCTGTCAAGTTGAAGTTGACTTATGGTGATTGCACCAAGGGGTTTTCAAGGCAAGTGAGAAGCAGAGATGGTTTGCCATTGCTTTCCTCTGCAGAGCCTTCGCTGGTGGTCTCCCTTCCAACTATTGACCCAGGTTAGCTTCTGAGAGCTGCTGAGATCAGGCTATCCCCATGCTGCTTTCCCTCCCATGCACACATACATATGTGTGTTAACATTTTGTTTAACCTATTTTCTGTGGTACATTTCCCATTTTTGTTTCTGTTATGGCATTTTTACAACATTTTAGGGAAGAAGAAGAAGAAGAAGAAGAAGAAGAAGAAGAAGAAGAAGAGGAGGAGGAGGAGGAGGAGGAGGAGAAGAAGAAGAGGAGGAGGAGGAGGAGGAGGAGGAAGAGGAGGAGAAGGAGGAGGAGGAGGAGGAGGAGAAGAAGGAGGAGGAGGAGGAGGAGGAGGAGGAGGAGGAGGAGGAAGAGGAGGAGGAGGAGGAGAAGGAGGAGAAGAAGAAGAAGAAGAAGAAGAAGAAGAAGAAGAAGAAGAAGAAGAAGAAGAAAAAGAAGAAGAAGAAGAGGAGGAGGAGGAGGAGGAGGAGGATGAGGATGAGTTTGGATTTATACCGCACCTTTCTCTCCTGTAAGGAGATTCAAGGTGACTTACAAGCTCCTTTCCCTTTCTCTCTCCACAACAGACACCTTGAGAGGTGGGGGGGGGGTCTGAGAGAGTTGTGAGAGAACTGTGATTAGCCCAAGTCACCCAGCAGGAATGCAGGAGTGTGGAAACACAACTGGTTCACCAGATAAGCCTCCATCACTCAGGTGGAGGAGTGGGGAATCAAACCCGGTTCTTCAGATTAGAATCCACCTGCTCTTAACCACTATACCACATTGGCTTTACATCACTTATCTGTAATCCATGCCTGACTCAAAAGCCACTGTCAAAATGAACTGTACTCTTTTTTTATCATTTTTAATAATATTGTGGACAAAAAACCCTGTTGATTAATCCTGCGTATGAACCATATATGATAATCCTCCAACCCAGAATAAGAAAACATCATTTTCCATTCTCAAGATGAATCAACAGTTATCCTTTTATCCAACAATATTGTTTTTCAAAAAAAAATTATATGCATACAATATAGACACACACAACCTGCTCTGCCAACTGGAGGTTAACAGTAAAGGTTAAAGCAACGCAAAGTCTAAACATCACCCAAAATGAAAACACAAAGCTAAAAACTAAGCCCAGTATCAAAGGAAAAAATCTATAAAATCATCCAGCTTAACTTCAGCAGTCCACCAACAGTATAATTTATAAGTCACTGGTCTGATCAATGCCATTTCAATTCAACAGTCTAGGCACATCAACAGAAAGCTTTCTGGAATGGCTAAGTTTAACAAGCAATTTGGAGAGCTAAGGAAGACGGGAACGTGTCACAAAGCATCAGGGAGCCTATTTCATCATCGTGCCCCTTTTCTGACCTAGGGCAGCCATATAGCTCATAATGAGAGAAAGCAGAAGACAGATTGCTGGGCTTTTCTAAGGCTGGGGGAACGTAGGACTTCTAAGAGAGGCCATCCTTCAAGACAGGTAGGTTTCATTTACAAGGCTCAACGCCTCTTTATCCAATTAGGAATCAAATTGTGGCATTCACTGACAGTGAATTTAGGGTTGGCAATGAACACAGATGACTTTAAAAGGGAAACAGATGTACAGAGAAGAGGTCCATCAGTAGTAGAAGAAGAGATGGTTTTTATGACCCGCTTTTCTCAGCCTTTAAGGAGAAGGGAATCTAACCTGGTTATCTGGATTAGAGCCCACCGTTTTTAACCACTGCACCATACTAGCATTTACTACCAGCCAGGGTTGCCAATAGGGTTGCTAACTTCCAGATGCACCTGGAGATTTCAGACGCTCAAGATCAGTTCCCTTGGAGAAAATGGCGGCTTTGGGAGGTAGACTCGATGGCATTATTCCTTCTGAGGTCCCTGACCTCCCCAATTCCTGACCTCCCCAGGCTCCACCCCCAGGCTCCATCCCATCATTTCCAAACCCAAGGATAGCAACCCTACTTGCCTAGCAACCTGTGGGAAGGCTGTAAGGGAGGCGGAGTCGCATCCCACGAGAAAAATTAAAAGATAAAATATGGGAAGTTCTGACCATAGAGATTCCTAGAGCTACCAGGAAGTGAGAAGGGTCACTCTGGGAATCACCAGGAACTCTATGATGAGATCTTTCTGTACGGAGACGAGGCCTTATTTTTCTTTTTAATTTTCCTTCCCAGGATGATCACCTCTCGCCCGCCGCATTTGGCTCCAGTTTCTGCCTGTTGACCAGGTGAGCATCAGCTGGTAAGGGCTGCCATTTTTCCCACCATGAGTGGGTAAATGGGAACCCTGCTATGAGCCATGGTGATGACCGGTCTTTCACACTGACTGGTAGGCAGCCTCTGAATACCAGAACTGAGAGGCAACATCTTTGGAAAGGCTTAGCTTCTATGTCCTATTCCCCCCCCCCCCAACTCCCTTCTATGGGCGTTTCCCCACTCACAAGGATCCCCCCTATGCCGCGCGCTGCTCTCAGCTTCTTGAACATAACATTGCCTACAATGGTACCACACACACACACACACACACACACACACACAGAGACACACACATTCTGTGTTGGTGTTATATAAAACTTGAATTTTCAAATCAAACTGAAGCCGGCATGAAATTTGATAGCATTCCAACTGCATGTGTGGGTATAATGTATCGTCAAGGCATAGACAACTTACAACAAGGCATTGCAAATTCCTTAGCAGACCAGGTGCTCAGGAGCAGCAGCAGCAGCAGAAGGCCATTGCTTTCCCATCCTGCACGTGAGCTCCCAAAGGCACCTGGTGGGCCACTGTGAGTAGCAGAGTGCTGGACTAGATGGACTCTGGTCTGATCCAGCAGGCTAGTTCTTATGTTCTTATGTTCTTATGACAACCAGGTAAGGTTTCAAGACAGGCAGACTTACAGTGGTGGTTTGCTATTGCCTTCCTCTGCATAGCAACCCTGGAATTCCTTGATGGTCTCTCATCCAAAAGCTAACCAGGAGCGACCCTGCTTAGCTTCCAAAATCTGATAAGATCAGACTAGCCTGTGCCAATGAGGTCAGGGGATCCCTGCTGTTTAGGTAGGTCAATTTGAATCTATGGATGTACATTGGTGGAAAGAGCCATCAAGTCACACATGACTTATGGCAATCGGTCGTGTATTTTTCAAGGCAAGAGATGGTTTGCCTTCCTCTGCATAGTGACCCTGGACTTCCTTGAGGGTCTCCCATCTGAGTACTAACCAGGTCTGACTCTGCTTAGTTCCCAAAATCTGGCAAGATTGGGCTAGCCCGAGCCATTCATGTCAGGGTAGATGTACATTATCGTAGACCTATGTTGTGGCCTTCTTTCCTTTTTTCTGCCCATATATAGATGCCCACTCTATTGATATTGCTGGTCTTCTGGACTAATTCATAAGAACATCTAGTCCAGCACTCTGCTACTCGTAGTGGCCCACCTGGTGCCTTTGGGAGCTCACATGCAGGATGTGAAAGCAAGGGCCTTCTGCTGCTGCTGCTGCTGCTCCCGGGCACCTGGTCTGCTAAGGCATTTGCAATCTCAGATCAAGGAGGATCAAGATTGGTAGCCATAGATCAATTTCTCCTCCATAAATCTGTCCAAGCCCCTTTTAAAGCTATCCAGGTTAGTGGTCATCACCACCTCCTGTGGCAGCATATTCCAAACACCAATCACACATTGTGTGAAGAAGTGTTTCCTTTTATTAGTCCTAATTCTTCCCCCCAGCATTTTCAATGAATGCCCCCTGGTTCTAGTATTGTGAGAAATAGAGAAAAAATTATCTCTGTCAATTCCTAGTGGGAGAGGATGAGCCGGACAGCAATCAACCCTCTGCGAAGCAGATAGCTCACAACGCCAGCTCCTGACCCTACCACTGGATTAGAATCCGAGGGAAGGCTGCTCAATATCAGCCCTTTCTTCTGGGGGCACAATTCAGTGGCAACAATGCAGTCACTTTGATGCAACGGGACTGGGGTGAACGTCAAACCCTGCCTCATCTCATCATTCCTGAGGGATAAAACTGTTAGCAAAATAAACTAGGAAGGAAGGAATCAAAGGTAGCCTTTTGCTTGCAGCCACACAGAGCTGGTTAACAGCAGATTCTGCATATATTTTGTGTGCTTGGATTTAGAGAATCTCATTTCACAGACATCCGTTCACCTATCACCTGCTTGGGATTTTGTGTGTTTTCGTGTGTGTGTGTGTGTGTGTGTGTGCGTGTGTGCAAAGAATGGAGAATAAAAGTACATGAGGACATAAAGGCCAAGATGGAGTTTTCTTATGGAAGAGGCAAATCCTTGGGATTTTATCCCAAACCCCCATTGTTCTCCACATGTGCTTCTCTGCCGGAGGCATAATTTATTCCAGTGTCACAAAAGGTGAGAGAGAGAGAGATAAAACTCAGTGGGGAAGGGCTCCAAATAGCAACATTCCAGCTCAGGTCTGGTCTGTCCCTGCCGATATCAACCCAGAGATTCCCCCTTTCCACAAAGCTTAGGAAGTGTTTAGAGGGCACATAGATAACAGGAAAAGGGAGGACTTTATTTGATATGCCTGCGGAAAGGGAGAGAAATAGATAGCAGATGCTAGAAATAATAAGACGAGTGAAATTCCTGAATTCAGCTGCCAAGCAGCTGACGCGCTAGCCCATCAAAAGATGTTTGCAGGGCACAGCCCTGTTTCAAATCTGTGCCTGCTCCTGAGAACTTTGTCCATGGATCCTAAGTGGAGATGCATTGTGAAAGGAACTGTTGACCAACCACACAGGTAGCAGGTTGATGATAAGTCAGTGGAAATCCAGACAGGGAGAAAGTATAAGTCAAAGACACACATGCTGATTTCTAAATCCTGGGCTGCAGGAAAAGGAAGTCAAGGACATTCTGGAGGACAGATGAAAACATGAACTTGACGTATCAGTCCTGGTCAGTATTTGGATAGGAAACCACCAAGGAAGTCTAGTGTTACTAGGCAGGGTCAGGCAATGGTAAACCATCTTGGTTCACCTTTTGCCTTGACTTGTATGGCAGAGGGTAGCCTAATCTCATCAGATTTCAGGAGCTAAACAGGCTTGGCCCTGATAAATATTTGGATGGGAGACCATTAAGGAAGTCTAAGGTTACTATACTATGCTATGCTATGCTATGCTATGCTATGCTATACTATACAGGTTACTATGAGGTTACTGAGCCCTGCGAAGATAGGACGGGATATAATTTAGAGATGGATGGATGGATGGATGGATGGATGGATGGATGGATGGATGGATGGATGGATGGATGGATGGATGGATGGATGGATGGATGGATGGATGGATGGATGGGTGGGTGGGTGGGTGGGTGGGTAGGTCGATTGGTCAATCGATCGATCGATCGGTAGGTAGGTAGCGAGAGAGAGAGAGAGAGAGAGAGAGAGAGAGAGAGAAGTAATGGCAAAACCACCTCTGAACATCTCATGCCTGGAAAACCCTACTGGATCACCATAAATCGGTTATGACTTGAGTTGGCTATGACTTGCCAGCAAAAGAAAACGGAACCTTGGCTCAGCAAATGTGGAGCGCAGCTTCATGGCAAATCAGGGTCATTTAATTCTGAGACTGGATTCCAGTTACTGGGTGTGAACTAGTTAGCATTGGTGAGGTCACTGTTACCTCTCCTTTTCGCAAAGAATGAGGCCAAATCAAGTGCCATAATCCATCTTCTGACGGGCACGTTTACACAACCGGCTGTAAACTGAGAACATCTGAACACACGACATTGCTTTGTACTGAGTCACATCCTTGGCCCATCAAAGTCAATATTGCCTCCTCAGACCAGCAGTGGCTCTCCAGGGTCTAGGCGGAGGTCCTTCACAACACTTACTACCAGAAACACTTAACCTGGAGATGCCTAGGATTAAACCGGGGACCTTCTGCCTTGAGTCACAGCTCGTCAAGTTGTGCGTGAAGAATCCAACAACCATTGAAAATGTTACAGTAGCACCAGATGTGCTTCTTTTCTGTTGGAAACCAGCAAGCTCAAAAAGCAGACATTATTCTGAAACTTTGACAGTAATGTTCACATTTTAAATATCTTTTTGTCACCATGGTCTACCACGATCTAGTCTTTCTCCTTCCAGGATTAGGCAAACAGTACCCGAAGCAGATACTGTACAGCATAGGTGTCAAACTCGTGGCCCTCCAGATGTTGTGGACTACAGTTCCCATCATCCCCTGCCAGCATGATGCTTGCAGGAGATGATGGGAACTGTAATCCATAACATCTGGAGGGCCGCGGGTTTGACACCTGTGCTGTACAGTGATTGGCCAAAATGTTACATGATTTGAGTGCGTAATGAGGTCATTCATGGCAAGTGAGGGCAATGGAGAGTGAGGGCAACAAAAACAGAAAAAGGCTATAATACGAAACTCCATTTTCGGATTCATTTCCATTGATCTATTTTTGAGTAAAAAGTATTAGGTTGGATCATAGGTAAGGCTTTTTGAACAAGCTTGAAAAAGCACACGCACACACACACACACACAAATTGAAGAGCTTTGACTCAGCTCTACAGGAGACCCATCAAGTTTGCCTTCGGGTATCCACTGGGTCAGAGGTTGAAGGCTGCTTTCTTCCAGCTGAGTTTGAAAAGATCTCACTTTGATGTGTTTTGCTGTTTAAAAGATTCATCAAATGGTTTCTGAGAGAGACCCTTGGCTTATTTGTTTTGGTAAGGATGGTCTAACTGAGAGAAAAACTGACCAGCTTAAGATACCTCAGGGTTTGTCAGAACCTCCGATTTGATGGGAGGGTGTTCTCTGTGAATAAATCAGCCCTGCATACGTTTGAGCAAACCCTCTTCCTTCGTGGCAGGAAAACACGCTGTCATAAATATCGCAACCAACTTCCTTTCAAAAGACAATTAAGAGCGGCTGAAACAGCCACTAAAGGCCTCAACAGTCAGATTGGATCTGCCAGTCTGAGGAGAACCCATTTGTTCAGAAATGCTCTCAAGCTGCTTGAGTGCTTCTTTCTCCTACGGCCACCTGCTTTATTTACTCATAAATGGGTTTGGTCCGTCCTCACAGATATTGACTCTGGAATATATCAGTCACGAGGAACTTCATAGGACTAGAACAAGAAGAAGAGTTTGGATTTATACCCCCCCTCCTTTCTCTCCTGTAAAGAGACTCAAATGGTTTACAATCTCCTTTCCCTTCCCCTCTCCCCACAACAAACACCCAGTGAGATGGGTGGGGCTGAGAGAGCTCCAAAGGACTGTGACTAGCCCAAGGTCACCCAGCTGGCGTGTGTTGGAGTCCACAAGCTGATCTAGTTCACCAGATAAGTCTCCACAGCTCAAGTGGAAGAGTGGGGAATCAAACCCAGTTCTCCATCTTCTCTTAACCACTACTCCACACTGACTAGCATGTTGTAGTGGTATCTGGGCCCAGTTCTAAATCCCTGTTCTGCCATGGACACCATGTGGATGACTTTGGGCCGCCCATGATTTCTAAGTAACATACCTTACAGGGTTATTGTTGGGAGGGTAAAATGGAGGAGGAGATAGTGATGTCCTAACCTCCCCCCCACCCCCACCCCCGGGGAGAAAAGTAAGGTATAAATATCTAAATGAATTCATAAATACAAGAGTCTTGGTGGTAGCAAAAGGATCTCTTTTGGAGGTCACACACTTGACTCCATATTGGCAAAGAGAAATTATGGGAAAAGCAGGTTTGGCTGAGGGTGCAGCCAGACTACAGACTTTAAACCAGCTTAATGGCGATCCTTTCTTCCCAGGGAATTCTGGGAATGGTAATTCGGCGAAGAAGTGGATCTAGAGATCTTTTAACTGAGAATTTTCTGCAACCTCACAAGCCACAGTTCTAAGAGCCCTCCGGGGATGGGGCGGTATACCAAATTAAATAAATAATAATAATGAATACATAAGATTCTCTGAGAAAAGCCATGACAGTTATAGAAATAGTATACATTTGCAGGGAAAGTATGCCCTGAGAAGAATTAACATGCAAAAAAAAAATCTCCATAGTGCTGGGAAGCCCACATTGGGCTTACGCTACCTGTTCAGTGGCATAAGTCCCTCCCAGCGCAACAGGGCCCAGGAGGAAGCCAATTGACGTTTGCACCTCCCCCGGGTCATGCCCCTTTGATTGTGTGTCCCTGCATCGCAGGGGATTGGACTCGATGGCCATTGTGGTCTCTCCCAACTCTGTGATTCTACGGAAACTTGTTGGGTGACCTTGAGTCAGTCACAGACTTGCAGCCTTTCCCAGGGGTATGAGGAGGCAGGCAAACCACCTCTGACTGTCACTTGCCACAAGTCAATTGTCATAAATCAGCTGTGACTTAAGAAAATAAGAACATAAGAACAAGCCAGCTGGATCAGACCAGAGTCCATCTAGTCCAGCACTCTGCTACTCGCAGTGGCCCACCAGGTGCCTTTGGGAGCTCACATGCAGGATGTGAAAGCAATGGCCTTCTGCAGCTGTTGATCCCGAGCACCTGGACTGTTAAGGCATTTGCAATCTCAAATCAAAGAGGATCAAGATTGGTAGCCATAAATCGACTTCTCCTCCATAAATCTGTCCAAGCCCCTTTTAAAGCTATCCAGGTTAGTGGCCATCACCACCTCCTGTGGCCGCATTTTCCAATCACACGTTGCGTGAAGAAGTGTTTCCTTTTATTAGTCCTAATTCTTCCCCCCAGCATTTTCAATGAATGCCCCCTGGTTCTAGTATTGTGAGTAAGAGAGAAAAAATTTCTCTCTGTCAACATTTTCTACCCCATACATAATTTTATAGACTTCAATCATATCCCCCCTCAGACGTCTCCTCTCCAAACTAAAGAGCCCCAAACGCTGCAGCCTCTCCTCATAGGTGCTCCAGTCCCTCAATCATCCTTGTGGGAAAAACTAGGCTTCAGCTTGGTTGGGATTCCACAGGGAAAGGAAACATCATAGTTATGGGGCAGTAGTTAGGCTTATATCTTGTCTCTATCTATCAGCTACTTACCAACCAACTAACCAACCATCCAACCAACCTGCCTGCCTGCCTACCTACTTACCTATTCACCCACCCATCCATTTAACCCTCCATCCATCTATCTATCCATCAAATCAGTGGTTCCTTCACGATATGGCAGCATGATGCAGTGCTTAAGAGCGGTGGACTTTAATCTGGAGGACTGCGTTTGATTCCCACTCCCCCCACCTGACCAACGGACTCTAATCTGGAGAACTGGGTTTTGATTACCCATTCCTCCACATGAGCAGCGGACTCTTATTAGGTGAACTGGATTTGTTTCCCTGCTCCTCCACATGAAGCTTGCTGGGTGACCTTGGGCTAGTCAGACAGTTCTCTCAGAATTCTCTCAGCCCCAACAACCTCAAAAGAGGTCTGTTGTGGGGAGAGGAAGGGAAGAAGAGTTTGGATTTATATCCCCCCTTTCTCTCCTGCAGGAGACTCAAAGGGGCTTACAATCTCCTTGCCCTTCCCCCCTCACAACAAACACCCTGTGGGGTAGGTAGAGCTGAGAGAGCTCCGAAGAGCTGTGACTAGCCCAAGGCCACCCAGCTGGTGTGTGTGGGAGTGTACAGGCTAATCTGAATTCCCCAGATAAGCCTCCACAGCTCAGGTGGCAGAGCTGGGAATCAAACCCGGTTCCTCCAGATTAGATACACGAGCTCTTAACCTCCTATGCCACTGCTGCTCCCGGAATGAGTTTGTAAGCCTGTTTGAGACTCCTTGCAAAAAGGCAGGGTGTAAATCTTCTTCTTCATCTTTAATAGGAACGGAGGCATAGCAAGGGGGGAAAGCGCCCAGTGCACGTGCACTGGTGTCCTTCGCCCCCATCCAGCCCCGGAATGCCACGCCACGCTCCCAGAACACCCTCACCACACCCCCACAGGGACAAGCGCCCGGTGCGTCGCACGCACCCCCTGCCCTTTTGGAGCTAAGCCTCTGAATAGAAAGGATTGGTTAAGAACATTCAGTGATTTTTGGAACACACAGTTCTGTAACGCACTAGTGCCCCATGAATACACAGCCCTCCAAGCTACAGCTATTTTTACTGGAGAATCACCATCCAGAACCCTGGGACTAGCGAGTCACATGCCTTGGATGTCTCAGAACTAACTCGGGCTTGTGGACCTCGACAGTCCTTTGACTTTCAAATCTCATTCACATTCACCCCCACTGCTTCCCTTCTTACCCCCACACAGTGATTATGGCAAAGGCAGAAGCCCACCTGCTGGCGTGACGGGAACTGATCTTCAGCGACTGGGTTCAAAAGGAGCCGGTAGAGAAAGAGGGGGAAAAGAGAGATTTTGTCACATGCTGTCTGGAGTGAGACGATACAGTCATGGTTTTAAGAAGCATCAAAAATGCTGGGGAAATGGAGCGGGAAGCCAGAAATCTATGGCAGAGGGCCATCAATCACAGATGAGAAAAAGCAGATCCAAGATAGAAGTTGGAATCCTGATTGAGAAAGGGACGGCGTCAAATCCCACTCTTCGCTTCAAGGGTGGAACTACATCAGTGCAACCCGGCACTCCCACCTCATTGCATACAATCCAAAAGGGAATATTCCCCAAGGAGGGGGCTACTGGAAGCTCAGTGGTGAAGTATATGCTTTGCATGCAAAAAAAAGTTCAGATTTACCACCTGGAACTGAGGGGTCGGGGAAATCTTTCTGTACTCGAAACACTGCCGGTCAGAATAGCCAATGTCAAATTGCAAATACCAGTGATCTAACCCAAAACGTGCATCGGTTTCCTGTGTTCAGAGAAGGCAGTGACTCACTTTTGGAGTGTATGTACAAAGTCCATGCCAGCATGGTGTAGTGGCTAGAGCAGTGGACTGTCATCTGGAGAACTGGGTTTGATTCCCACTTCCCCCCATGACCAACAGACTCTAATCAGGGGAACAGAGTTTGATTCCCCACACCTCCACATGAGCGATGGACTCTAATCTGGTGAACCAGGGTTGTTTCCTCACGCCTACAAATGAAAACTGCTGGGTGACCTTGGTCCAGTGGCGTAGCACCAACGGGAACGGGAGGCACGATGCCCCGGGCGCCCCCCGGTGTGGGGGCATGGCCAGGGCGTGGAGGGGGCATTCCAGAGCATTCCGGATATATTCCGGGGCAGCGGCAGATGGCAGCATGCCAGGGATGCAGGGTGCACACGTACCCCAGGTGCAGTACCCCCTCGCTCTGCCTCTCCCTTGGTCTAGTCTCATTTCTCTCAGAACTCCTACCTTACAAGGAGTCTCCTGTAGGAAGAAGAAGGGAAAGAGTTTGCAAGCTGCTTTGAGTCTCGTTATGATTGAGAAAAGCAGGGTATAAATCTAAACTCCTCTTCTTCTCTTCTTTATGTACAATCCATGCCATCTACAGCTGATGGGATCTAAGATGCCAGTCTACCTACCTACCTACCTTCCTACCTACCTACCTACCTACCTACCTACCTACCTACCTACCTACCTACCTACCTACCTACCTACCTAGCCAGCCAGCCAGCCAGCATGGTGTAGTGGTTAAGAGCAGGTGGATTCTAATCTGGAGAACCGGGTTTGATTCTCCACCTGAATGGCAGAGGCTTATCTGGTGAACCAGATGTGTTTCCACACTCCTGCATTCCTGCTGGGTGACCTTGAGTTAGTCACAGTTCTTTGGAACTCCCTCAGCCCCACCTACCTCACAAGGGGTCTGATGTTGGGAGAGGAAGGGAAAGGAGCTTGTGAGCCATCTTGAGGCTCCTTACAGGAAAGAAAGGTGGGGTATAAATCCAAACTCATCTATCTATCTATCTATCTATCTATCTATCTATCTATCTATCTATCTATCTATCTATCTATCTATCCATCTATCCATCTATCCATCTATCTATCCATCTATCCATCTATCCATCTATCATCTATCATCTATGGGTGGGGGGGGGGGGGGGTGGGGGGGGGGGGGGGTGGGGGGGGGGGGGGGTGGGGGGGGGGGGGGGTGGGGGGGGGGGGGGGTGGGGGGGGGGGGGGGTGGGGGGGGGGGGGGGTGGGGGGGGGGGGGGGTGGGGGGGGGGGGGGGTGGGGGGGGGGGGGGGTGGGGGGGGGGGGGGGTGGGGGGGGGGGGGGGTGGGGGGGGGGGGGGGTGGGGGGGGGGGGGGGTGGGGGGGGGGGGGGGTGGGGGGGGGGGGGGGTGGGGGGGGGGGGGGGTGGGGGGGGGGGGGGGTGGGGGGGGGGGGGGGTGGGGGGGGGGGGGGGTGGGGGGGGGGGGGGGTGGGGGGGGGGGGGGGTGGGGGGGGGGGGGGGTGGGGGGGGGGGGGGGTGGGGGGGGGGGGGGGTGGGGGGGGGGGGGGGTGGGGGGGGGGGGGGGTGGGGGGGGGGGGGGGTGGGGGGGGGGGGGGGTGGGGGGGGGGGGGGGTGGGGGGGGGGGGGGGTGGGGGGGGGGGGGGGTGGGGGGGGGGGGGGGTGGGGGGGGGGGGGGGTGGGGGGGGGGGGGGGTGGGGGGGGGGGGGGGTGGGGGGGGGGGGGGGTGGGGGGGGGGGGGGGTGGGGGGGGGGGGGGGTGGGGGGGGGGGGGGGTGGGGGGGGGGGGGGGTGGGGGGGGGGGGGGGTGGGGGGGGGGGGGGGTGGGGGGGGGGGGGGGTGGGGGGGGGGGGGGGTGGGGGGGGGGGGGGGTGGGGGGGGGGGGGGGTGGGGGGGGGGGGGGGTGGGGGGGGGGGGGGGTGGGGGGGGGGGGGGGTGGGGGGGGGGGGGGGTGGGGGGGGGGGGGGGTGGGGGGGGGGGGGGGTGGGGGGGGGGGGGGGTGGGGGGGGGGGGGGGTGGGGGGGGGGGGGGGTGGGGGGGGGGGGGGGTGGGGGGGGGGGGGGGTGGGGGGGGGGGGGGGTGGGGGGGGGGGGGGGTGGGGGGGGGGGGGGGTGGGGGGGGGGGGGGGTGGGGGGGGGGGGGGGTGGGGGGGGGGGGGGGTGGGGGGGGGGGGGGGTGGGGGGGGGGGGGGGTGGGGGGGGGGGGGGGTGGGGGGGGGGGGGGGTGGGGGGGGGGGGGGGTGGGGGGGGGGGGGGGTGGGGGGGGGGGGGGGTGGGGGGGGGGGGGGGTGGGGGGGGGGGGGGGTGGGGGGGGGGGGGGGTGGGGGGGGGGGGGGGTGGGGGGGGGGGGGGGTGGGGGGGGGGGGGGGTGGGGGGGGGGGGGGGTGGGGGGGGGGGGGGGTGGGGGGGGGGGGGGGTGGGGGGGGGGGGGGGTGGGGGGGGGGGGGGGTGGGGGGGGGGGGGGGTGGGGGGGGGGGGGGGTGGGGGGGGGGGGGGGTGGGGGGGGGGGGGGGTGGGGGGGGGGGGGGGTGGGGGGGGGGGGGGGTGGGGGGGGGGGGGGGTGGGGGGGGGGGGGGGTGGGGGGGGGGGGGGGTGGGGGGGGGGGGGGGTGGGGGGGGGGGGGGGTGGGGGGGGGGGGGGGTGGGGGGGGGGGGGGGTGGGGGGGGGGGGGGGTGGGGGGGGGGGGGGGTGGGGGGGGGGGGGGGTGGGGGGGGGGGGGGGTGGGGGGGGGGGGGGGTGGGGGGGGGGGGGGGTGGGGGGGGGGGGGGGTGGGGGGGGGGGGGGGTGGGGGGGGGGGGGGGTGGGGGGGGGGGGGGGTGGGGGGGGGGGGGGGTGGGGGGGGGGGGGGGTGGGGGGGGGGGGGGGTGGGGGGGGGGGGGGGTGGGGGGGGGGGGGGGTGGGGGGGGGGGGGGGTGGGGGGGGGGGGGGGTGGGGGGGGGGGGGGGTGGGGGGGGGGGGGGGTGGGGGGGGGGGGGGGTGGGGGGGGGGGGGGGTGGGGGGGGGGGGGGGTGGGGGGGGGGGGGGGTGGGGGGGGGGGGGGGTGGGGGGGGGGGGGGGTGGGGGGGGGGGGGGGTGGGGGGGGGGGGGGGTGGGGGGGGGGGGGGGTGGGGGGGGGGGGGGGTGGGGGGGGGGGGGGGTGGGGGGGGGGGGGGGTGGGGGGGGGGGGGGGTGGGGGGGGGGGGGGGTGGGGGGGGGGGGGGGTGGGGGGGGGGGGGGGTGGGGGGGGGGGGGGGTGGGGGGGGGGGGGGGTGGGGGGGGGGGGGGGTGGGGGGGGGGGGGGGTGGGGGGGGGGGGGGGTGGGGGGGGGGGGGGGTGGGGGGGGGGGGGGGTGGGGGGGGGGGGGGGTGGGGGGGGGGGGGGGTGGGGGGGGGGGGGGGTGGGGGGGGGGGGGGGTGGGGGGGGGGGGGGGTGGGGGGGGGGGGGGGTGGGGGGGGGGGGGGGTGGGGGGGGGGGGGGGTGGGGGGGGGGGGGGGTGGGGGGGGGGGGGGGTGGGGGGGGGGGGGGGTGGGGGGGGGGGGGGGTGGGGGGGGGGGGGGGTGGGGGGGGGGGGGGGTGGGGGGGGGGGGGGGTGGGGGGGGGGGGGGGTGGGGGGGGGGGGGGGTGGGGGGGGGGGGGGGTGGGGGGGGGGGGGGGTGGGGGGGGGGGGGGGTGGGGGGGGGGGGGGGTGGGGGGGGGGGGGGGTGGGGGGGGGGGGGGGTGGGGGGGGGGGGGGGTGGGGGGGGGGGGGGGTGGGGGGGGGGGGGGGTGGGGGGGGGGGGGGGTGGGGGGGGGGGGGGGTGGGGGGGGGGGGGGGTGGGGGGGGGGGGGGGTGGGGGGGGGGGGGGGTGGGGGGGGGGGGGGGTGGGGGGGGGGGGGGGTGGGGGGGGGGGGGGGTGGGGGGGGGGGGGGGTGGGGGGGGGGGGGGGTGGGGGGGGGGGGGGGTGGGGGGGGGGGGGGGTGGGGGGGGGGGGGGGTGGGGGGGGGGGGGGGTGGGGGGGGGGGGGGGTGGGGGGGGGGGGGGGTGGGGGGGGGGGGGGGTGGGGGGGGGGGGGGGTGGGGGGGGGGGGGGGTGGGGGGGGGGGGGGGTGGGGGGGGGGGGGGGTGGGGGGGGGGGGGGGTGGGGGGGGGGGGGGGTGGGGGGGGGGGGGGGTGGGGGGGGGGGGGGGTGGGGGGGGGGGGGGGTGGGGGGGGGGGGGGGTGGGGGGGGGGGGGGGTGGGGGGGGGGGGGGGTGGGGGGGGGGGGGGGTGGGGGGGGGGGGGGGTGGGGGGGGGGGGGGGTGGGGGGGGGGGGGGGTGGGGGGGGGGGGGGGTGGGGGGGGGGGGGGGTGGGGGGGGGGGGGGGTGGGGGGGGGGGGGGGTGGGGGGGGGGGGGGGTGGGGGGGGGGGGGGGTGGGGGGGGGGGGGGGTGGGGGGGGGGGGGGGTGGGGGGGGGGGGGGGTGGGGGGGGGGGGGGGTGGGGGGGGGGGGGGGTGGGGGGGGGGGGGGGTGGGGGGGGGGGGGGGTGGGGGGGGGGGGGGGTGGGGGGGGGGGGGGGTGGGGGGGGGGGGGGGTGGGGGGGGGGGGGGGTGGGGGGGGGGGGGGGTGGGGGGGGGGGGGGGTGGGGGGGGGGGGGGGTGGGGGGGGGGGGGGGTGGGGGGGGGGGGGGGTGGGGGGGGGGGGGGGTGGGGGGGGGGGGGGGTGGGGGGGGGGGGGGGTGGGGGGGGGGGGGGGTGGGGGGGGGGGGGGGTGGGGGGGGGGGGGGGTGGGGGGGGGGGGGGGTGGGGGGGGGGGGGGGTGGGGGGGGGGGGGGGTGGGGGGGGGGGGGGGTGGGGGGGGGGGGGGGTGGGGGGGGGGGGGGGTGGGGGGGGGGGGGGGTGGGGGGGGGGGGGGGTGGGGGGGGGGGGGGGTGGGGGGGGGGGGGGGTGGGGGGGGGGGGGGGTGGGGGGGGGGGGGGGTGGGGGGGGGGGGGGGTGGGGGGGGGGGGGGGTGGGGGGGGGGGGGGGTGGGGGGGGGGGGGGGTGGGGGGGGGGGGGGGTGGGGGGGGGGGGGGGTGGGGGGGGGGGGGGGTGGGGGGGGGGGGGGGTGGGGGGGGGGGGGGGTGGGGGGGGGGGGGGGTGGGGGGGGGGGGGGGTGGGGGGGGGGGGGGGTGGGGGGGGGGGGGGGTGGGGGGGGGGGGGGGTGGGGGGGGGGGGGGGTGGGGGGGGGGGGGGGTGGGGGGGGGGGGGGGTGGGGGGGGGGGGGGGTGGGGGGGGGGGGGGGTGGGGGGGGGGGGGGGTGGGGGGGGGGGGGGGTGGGGGGGGGGGGGGGTGGGGGGGGGGGGGGGTGGGGGGGGGGGGGGGTGGGGGGGGGGGGGGGTGGGGGGGGGGGGGGGTGGGGGGGGGGGGGGGTGGGGGGGGGGGGGGGTGGGGGGGGGGGGGGGTGGGGGGGGGGGGGGGTGGGGGGGGGGGGGGGTGGGGGGGGGGGGGGGTGGGGGGGGGGGGGGGTGGGGGGGGGGGGGGGTGGGGGGGGGGGGGGGTGGGGGGGGGGGGGGGTGGGGGGGGGGGGGGGTGGGGGGGGGGGGGGGTGGGGGGGGGGGGGGGTGGGGGGGGGGGGGGGTGGGGGGGGGGGGGGGTGGGGGGGGGGGGGGGTGGGGGGGGGGGGGGGTGGGGGGGGGGGGGGGTGGGGGGGGGGGGGGGTGGGGGGGGGGGGGGGTGGGGGGGGGGGGGGGTGGGGGGGGGGGGGGGTGGGGGGGGGGGGGGGTGGGGGGGGGGGGGGGTGGGGGGGGGGGGGGGTGGGGGGGGGGGGGGGTGGGGGGGGGGGGGGGTGGGGGGGGGGGGGGGTGGGGGGGGGGGGGGGTGGGGGGGGGGGGGGGTGGGGGGGGGGGGGGGTGGGGGGGGGGGGGGGTGGGGGGGGGGGGGGGTGGGGGGGGGGGGGGGTGGGGGGGGGGGGGGGTGGGGGGGGGGGGGGGTGGGGGGGGGGGGGGGTGGGGGGGGGGGGGGGTGGGGGGGGGGGGGGGTGGGGGGGGGGGGGGGTGGGGGGGGGGGGGGGTGGGGGGGGGGGGGGGTGGGGGGGGGGGGGGGTGGGGGGGGGGGGGGGTGGGGGGGGGGGGGGGTGGGGGGGGGGGGGGGTGGGGGGGGGGGGGGGTGGGGGGGGGGGGGGGTGGGGGGGGGGGGGGGTGGGGGGGGGGGGGGGTGGGGGCTGATGGGAATTGTAGTTCCTGAACATCTGGAGAGCCGCAGGTTCCCTACCCCTGGACTAGAGTAAGGTGACCCTGCAGGCTTCACGTGCAAGAGCAGGGAAACAAACCTGGTTCACCATTTTAGTCCCCCACTCTTAACCTCAATGCCACGCCAGATCACTGATATATTGATTTGATCTTTGAAATTTATGGTGAGGAGATAGGAACACTGTAGTTAGGAGGACGGTACTTCATGAAGAAAAAGAAGAATTGGTTTTTCACCCCAACTTTTCACCCCAACTTTGGGGGTAGGGCGGTTTATCAAATTGAATAAATAAATAAACAAACAAACAAACAAACTTTCCCGAACCTTTAAGAAGTCTCAAAATGCCAAATGCCAATGATTGCCTTTTCCCTTCCCCTCCTCACAGCAGAACCTTGTGAGGAAGGTGGGGCTGAGAGAATTCTGAGAGAACCGTGAATGGCCCAAGATTACCTAGCAGGCTTCGTGGGGAGATGCAGAGAATCAACTCCAGTTCTCACTATCAGAGTCCACCGCTTTTAACCGCTACGCCATGAACAAAAACACACACACACACACACACGTATATAAAATCTAGGAGGAGGATACAGACCTAATTGTCCAGCTGTGCAGGTAACACAAGACTGGTAACCATTCTGACTGAGACTTCAATGACTTCTGAGAGGAAGGATGCACTCCTTCACAATTGCTTCGAGCTGCGAGTGGATTCAGCCATGCAGGGCAGGGATGCCTTTCAGAATGGGAAATATATTATCTCCACAAGCACAGCCCTGAATTGTAGCCTTTCCCTGGCAACTGAGAACTGAACAGCAGGATCCCGGAGGGCTGGTTCAGGTGTTGAAAGATGTGGAAATTCATCGCATGTGGTGAGACACAGTGGTAGGCCTCAGGGGCACCTGGGTACCCCCATAAAGAACCAACCAGGAGCAGCAGTGGCGTAAGAGGTTAAGAGCTCATGTATTTAATCTGGAGGAACCGGGTTTGATTCCCAGCTCTGCCGCTTGAGCTGTGGAGGCTTATCTGGGGAATTCAGATTAGCCTGTACACTCCCACCTATGCCAGCTGGGTGACCTTGGGCTAGTCACAGCTTTTCGGAGCTCTCTCAGCCCCACCCACCTCACAGGGTGTTTGTTGTGAGGGGGGAAGGGCAAGGAGATTGTAAGCCCCCTTGAGTCTCCTGCAGGAGAGAAAGGGGGATATAAATCCAAACTCTTCTTATTGGAACTCAATTTTTAAAAATCTCTGTCTAATATTTGCTTTGTCCCCAGCCCCTGATATACATACTATCTTTTTAGCTATTCATACTCTGCCTGTATCCTCAGTCGGGACTCAAAACATCATTTATGTTCATGACAGCCCTGTCAGGTAGGCTAAGCAGAACATGTGTGCATAGCCCAAGGTCACCCAGCAAATTTCCATGGCTGAGTGGGGATTTGAACCTGAGTTTCCCTGACCCTAGCCTTGCCAATATACTACACCAATACAGCCTGGGGACATTTGACCCCATATGCCCCCCTGAGTGGTACACCCCTGGTTTCTGGTGATGTCTAAGCTACCCTTTGTCGCTTTCAGTAAGAACGTCTGGTAAATGTACAGACTGCATTTTTTATACCGCCCTAGAGGATGGGGCGGTATAAAAGTTTAATAAAAAGTTTAATAAATAAATAAAAATCTCCCACTGAGAGCAACAGGGGGATGCTTGGCAATCCCAGGTTAATCCTGTGTTAAGGGGCCTTTCCCCTTAAGCCCCGCGCTACTCCAGGAGAGTAGCGCGGGGTCCCTCGGCACTCCCCACTGAGAGGGGCGGCGACAGCGCAGCTGCCCCGAAACTGCTGCTGTCGCGCCCCTCAGCGCGCAGCATCCCAGGCGCTCTTCTTAACCACGCCTTTTGATGGCCCTGCGCAGAGCGCAGGGTCGTGGGGATGGCCGGGCGCGCACCTGGGATGCTGCGGGCTGAGAGCAGCAGCATAGAGGGGAACGACGAGAGTGCGGAAAGGCCCTTCAATAGAGGCGAATGCTATCGAACAATATTTTTTTTTTAAATCCAGTTTCCACAGACAACCCTGAATCCAGTGCGAGAGAGAGAAATAAAGAAATAAATGGTGCCAGAAAACATGCCAGGTGGTTCTTGGGGAGGAGACAAAACATGAGTGGGGAATAATATCCAAAAAGGAGCAAGGAAGCAGACCCTGAGCCCACAACGCTGGAGGAAGGTGTGAAGATGGCAGGCAAGACAATTGAGCGGCCCGGACGTGATGGGAATGCACAGCGGGCAAATTTGTAGAGGGCTTTTCCTCAGCGTTCCAGATCAGCAGTGTGAAAGATTGCCCTGTTTGTCTCTCCTAACACGTCCACGAAATCCTTCAGTGGGATTCTGCGGGAAGGAGAGGAGGGAGGGGGGGGGCGGGAAATGATATTCATGCGGAAGAGGAGAGAAAGGCAGAGATGAAGAGCGGGTCCTCGCTGGACACGAGATCCCTATCTGGAACCATAATCAGAGCTTGGATATTCAGATGCAGGGAAGAAAAGGTTATTATCCATCCAAAGGGAGCCGGCAGACGGCACAAAAGCGCCATCTCATCTTTGGCTCCCCTGTGATGAATGATTGGTTCCCAGCAGGTATTTGTTTTAAACGCGATATACATCTCTCTCCCCCCACGCACCTGCCAGACTGTGAGTGTGTTTGTGTGTGTGTGTCTTATGTAGACTTAGTGATTTGGAATCAGATTAGCATCGTGTGGCACAGGCAGATTTGCATCTACTCTTTCTGGCTAGCATCCCTGGCTGTGATCTCACTTTGATCCACATTACAGACCTGGGTGCACTAAAAGAAAAACACACCAACAGCATATGGAATAACTCAGATAACAGAGCGGGGGAAGTGGATGCTGACTGCAGATGGCGGGTCCGCGACTGTAGCGAGCACTCCGTCTATCTTTCCATTTCCTACTCACGGATGTGCATAATTCTATTATTCAACAATCCGTCTGGGATGACCGCTGTCCAAAGCACTTATGGTAAATGGGCGGGGTTGTCAGCATCAGACACCTGGGAGGAGTATCTGGGGATGGAGAGCAGCATCAAAAAACTTCAATTCTCTCGAAGGCTTTCGCGGCTGGATTCAACTGGTTCTGGAGGGTTTTCCAGGCTGTGTGGCCGTGGTCTGGTGGATCTTGTGCCTAACGTTTCGCCTGCATCTGTGGCTGGCATCTTCAGAGGTGTATCACAGAGGGAAGTCCAGACTTCTCTTACAACAGACTTCCCTCTATGATACACTTCTGAAGATGCCAGCCACAGATGCAGGCGAAACATTAGGAACAAGATCCACCAGACCACGGCCACACAGCCCGGAAAACCCGCCAGAACCAACTTCAGTTTTGTACCCATCGTGATGCTCCTGGAATTGGCCCACCTGAGCAAATTCCTAGAATGTTGCCACATCTCTTCTGGGTATAAACCAGAAGTGATATTGCAATGTCGCACAATGCTGCTTCATATTTTTTTTGCTGTCAATGGAGCAAAGAGTCTCAAATGGACTCGGCCAGCATGGTACCGCCAGTGTGGTGAGGTGTTTAAGAGCAGATGGATTCTAATCTGGAGAACCGGGGTTGATGGCAGGGACGTTCCAGGGGCATTCCAGGTTGTGGCAGGGGTGTGGCAGGGACATTCCAGGGGTGTGGCAGGGGCATTCTGGGGTGTGGCGGGCAGGGGCGCAGAGTGCACACAGGCCCCAGACGCAGTTCCCCCTAGCTCCGACCCTGCTAGGGCCACCACTCACTTGTACCCTAATCTCCCTCGCAAGGTTGTTGTGAGAATAAAATGGAGGAAAGGAGAAGGACGAAAGCGGCTTTGGATCCCCATGGAGGAAAAAGGAGGGGCATGAAAGAGGTAAACAAACAAAACAAATCCGTCTATTGTTGTTATATTATTTCCTTGCTTTGTTTTCACATTGTGAGCCACCTCCACTCATTCTCTGGAGAGAGCATAAGACTTAGCCAAAGCAATACATCAATGAAGGCCTGCCCCAGACTACAGAAACATATGCATTTGCCCCCAACCCATATGGAACAACAACCGTGGCACTTCCACGCTCCGTAAAGTTGCGTATTGTCAGCTTTATATATCTAAGTTATGGAAGCATTTTCCTCTAGGCTATTGTATTGTAATAGCAACTGCGCTCAAATAGATTTTTTTTTTCAATTAATATGCTTTGCAGTAACTCCTGTGCCCCCACCCCACTCCCACAGTGACTCACAGACAGATGCAATCTATGATATGTGAACGTTTTGGCAATTAGAGCGGCAGCATCACTGTCAGAGAGCCCCGGAACTAGGTTAATTCTGTAAGTGAAGAAGCTTTCTTAACAGATATGTAGCAGAGTTCATTGACAGGGCAATGGGGCGGGTGGGGGGGGGGGAGAGGGAAGGAGCCCGAACAGTAGTTATCCGGCCTACCACTGGCAGATAGATATAAACGCTGCCGTGTGCGGAACAGATGACTGCTCGGCTTCGAGACTGCAAATAATCAGTCACAGACAATCTGGCCCTCCCATTCAGAGCACAGAGTTTACACCAGCGGTGGGATTATAAAATTCCAACCACCGGTTCGCCCACCAACCACCACACACACACCCTGCCGTGCACTTACCTGGCTTCTGTGCTTCGCCCCCCGCTTTTCGATGTTGGACGGGGGGAGGTGAAGGAAGGCAGCGGCTCCAGGAGGCCTGTGGGGGCCCGGCCGGCCACCGAATGGGCTGCGTGCCTCTGGGCCAGCAGTGCGGCCTTCACTTCCGGGGAGGTCTGCTGGAGCCCTGGTGGGATTCCAGCCGGTTAGCTACCAGTTCAGGAGAACCGGTGCGAACCGGCTGAATCCCATCTCTGGCTTAGACCTACTGTATCCGGCTGTGGTGGGAGGACAGGTTATTGGGGTGTGGTTGTATTTGGAGAGATGCATAGATGTAGGATGTCTCTAGGTGGGACCTGGTATCCCCCAGAAGAGGGGTCTGCAACCTGCGGCTCTCCAGATGTTCATGGACTACAAATCATAAGAACATAAGAATATAAGAACAAGCCAGCTGGATCAGACCAGAGTCCATCTAGTCCAGCACTCTGCTACTCCCAGGTGCCTTTGGGAGCTCACATGCAGGATGTGAAAGCAAGGGCCTTCTGTGGCTGCTGCTGCTGCTGCTGCTCCCGAGCACCTGGTCTGCTAAGGCATTTGCAATCTCAGATCAAGGAGGATCAAGATTGGTAGCCAGAGATTGACTTCTCCTCCATAAATCTGCCCAAGCCCCCTTTAAAGCTATCCAGGTTAGTGGCCATCACCACCTCCTGTGGCAGCATATTCCAAACACCAATCACACGTTGCGTGAAGAAGTGTTTCCTTTTATTAGTCCTAATTTCCCTCCCCCGCCCCCACCAGCATTTTCAACGAATGCCCCCTGGTTCTAGTATTGCGAGAAAGAGAGAAATATTTCTCTCTGTCAACATTTTCTACCCCATCAAGACTTGGTTCTAACAGTCCCATTCTTCTCCAGTCTCCATCCCCTAATTTCCAGAAGTTTTCCAACCTGAATCTTGCAACTCTTCCTTTCTCTGCGCTAGTGATCAGGGAAATTTGGCAACCCTACTACACATGCTCACAGACACTTCCATGAATTGGTCCCTGTACTTTCCAGCAACGATGGGACTAGAAAACTGCCTGGATCTCAAAGATACTGCAAAGAAGAAAGAGTTTGGGTGGGATCCAAAAATTTTAGTAACAGGTTCCCATGGTGGTGGGATTCAAACTGTGGCGTAGTGCCAATGGGGCTGGGCGGGACACGACGGGGGCGTGTCCAGGCATTCCGGGGGCAGGGCATTCCTGGGCGGGGCTGTGGCAAGGATGCAGCTGCTGCGCCGGTCCTTGGGCGGGAAACGAATGCACGCAGGCGCAGGCTGCCACACACGCCGGTGCACTTCCTGCTAGACTGCTTCAAGTTCTGCGAGCTACTGCTGAGAGGAGGGGCATAACTAAGGCAAAAATCACGTGGCCAAATCACCAATGAGTAACCCCCTCTCGGCACACACAGATAATTAGTAACCTACTCTCAGGAACCTGTGAGAACCTGCTGGATCCCACCTCTGTTTATACCCCCCTTTCTCTCCCATAAGGGGTCTCAAAGCGGCTTACCCACTCCTTCTCTTCCTCTTCCCACAATGGACACTTTGGGAGTTCGGAAAGAATTGGGTCCCGTTCAAGGTCACCCAGCAGTCTTCATGTGTAGGAACAGGGAAACAAATTCAGTTCACCAGATCAGAGGCGTACTAGGGGGAAATGGTGCCCGGGGCAACACGATTTTGAACCCCCCACCTGGCCGATAAACCCCTACACCAGATACCCCGTTTCTCCGCAAATAAGACATCCCCTGAGAATAAGACGTAGTAGAGGTTTTGCTGAAGTGCTAAATATAAAACATCCCCCGAAAGTAAGACATAGCAAAGTTTTTGTTTGGAAGCATGCCCGTCGAACAGAACACCAGAGCATGCAGCTGTGGAGCGGAAAAATAAGACACCCCCTGAAAATAAGACATAGCGCATCTTTGGGAGCAAAAATTAATATAAGACACTGTCTTATTTTTGGAGAAACACGATAGGAATCTGTCACTCATGTGGAGGAGTTGGGAATCAAACCCAGTTCTCCAGATTAGAGTCCACCTGCTGTCAACCACCACACCACGCCGTGAGTGACACAGAACTTGCGAACTACGCAGTGGTACATATTTCCTGCCGTCTAAATGTCGTCCCCTACCTCTGAATTATATCATTCGAGGGAAACTCCAGTTCTGTAATTGCAACCGTTATTTTAAACATCGCTGGCTGAATGAGCCAGCAAAATCTCCGCACCATGTGCTAATATGATCCTGACGGCAGTGCAACACAAATGCAAACCTGGCCACTTACCAGAAGCTGTGCTGCCACTTTGGGGATTGCAACCCACCCTGTAATCTATGGATCTCTGGTCCCTGACAGCTTTCTCTTTCTCCCTGGCGCAGGCAAGCTGGAAAGGCTCTCAGTCCCTAGCTCTCGATTATGCATGCTGCATTTGGTATTCTGAGCCACATCGCTCATGAGATGAGTGTCAGCTCATCTTTGGGGGGGGAAGGGGGAGGGGTATGATGAAGAAGAAGAACCCGGCTTTCTGCTTCAGCACATTGTTTAAATTGGAAAACTGAAGTAGCTCACCAGAACATGAAATTTACAACACCCCCAAACAGCATGGTTTCGCTAAGTATAGGATTTCCCAGCACATCAGTATTCTAATATCACAGGTTTCTTGGGCTCAGTGCAATAATGCAAAAAGGTGGCATTGGGGGGGGTTTCCCCTCCCCTTCTCTGAGATGGCACTTTGAAACACATATACAACCTCATTATTTCGTATCAGCTACCAAGAGATTGACAAGCGAAATGACTCTGAAATGCAGTCGGATTCTTTGCAAATTAACCTCACTCCGCATGCATTGCTGTCGAGGCCTGCTTCAAAATCCACCAGGCCAAACATCCAGTTTAATTTCCCTGTCAAAAGATATGGACGTGTGATAGCAATTTAATAATTTGCTTAATTACCGCTTATCTTTCACGGGGATCTTATTCTTTCAGAGTGTAATAAGAAATCGTGACGAACAGACCAACGGATTCTTGTTTTCTGCCCCTAGGCTTCCAGATTGCTTTATTTTGTAACATAATTTCTCATCTGTTAAATCTACTGTGTTTATTATGGAGATGAGAAATCAGAAAAGCTGTTTAAAAATACTTTGGGCAATTTAAAGAAGAAGAAGAAGAAGAAGAAGAAGAAGAAGAAGAAGAAGAAGAAGAAGAAGAGGAGGAGGAGGAGGAGGAGGAGGAGGAGGAGGAGTTTGGATTTATATCCCCCCTTTCTCTCCTGCAGGAGACTCAAAGGGGCTTACAATCTCCTTGCCCTTCCCCCCTCACAACAAACACCCTGTGAGGTGGGTGGGGCTGAGAGAGCTCAGAAAAGCTGTGACTAGCCCAAGGTCACCCAGCTGGCGTGTGTGGGAGTGTACAGGCTAATCTGAATTCCCCAGATAAGCCTCCACAGCTCAGGCAGCAGAGCGGAGAATCAAACCCAGTTCCTCCAGATTAGATACACGAGCTCTTAACCTCCTACGCCACTGCTGCTCAAGGAAGATGAATTATTCTGTTGCTTCCCACCGCCCAGAGCCCTTCGGGGATGGGGCAGTATAGAAGCCCAAACAATAAATAAATAATGCAGATGTGTAGAGTGGGAATATACGGTGTGACTTAAGGTGTCACACTGGAGGAAATGGCCTGAGTCCCACCTTTCCCTGCTATCAAACAAACAAGCAGCATATCTTTCTAGTCCTCAAGAATGCAGACAACTTATGAATGAAGACTGGAACTAGGCAACACTCCTTCAGAAGAACTTCATAGGTAGTTCTAGCAAGAGACTGCTGTATTACAATTCATTCATAAATTAGGAAAGCAATATTGTTCCCATGCCAGGAATGACTTGAGAAAATACAATAACTGGATAGGTAGTGATGCCAAAATTAGTGAACTATGTGAACAAAAGACCAATTGAGGCATTTCAAGACACATGGAAAACATATTATTCACACTATTTTTTTGAAAGACGAAGAGCAGATATTAGGATCTACATGAATTATTAAAAACGTTCCTGATATATTGTTAAAAATGTGTTAAAAGGAGGGAATTACATGTATTATGGATTGATGATCATAATAGATGAACTCAGTTCAGTACTTGGGAAGCATTTTTTAGAAATGAATAATAACTATCACCACTGTAAGTTTCTTTTTTATATATATTCTGTTTTATTATAACTTTGCGCTATTGTTTAAAGTCAGTATGGAGCTGATCAAGTACTATATTTAGTTGTCTTATGATTATGCTAATCACTATTTAGTGTCTATTATTATATTAGCATTTATTATTTGTATTTGGTATCATCAGTAATAGTTCATTGCTTATTATGTTTTTGTTTAATGCATTACAGAGTTTTTTTCTAATGTCTTATAGTTTTTTTCTTTGTCTCGGAACGTAATTCTAATAATTGGTTTGGATACGGTTTGCAATGTTTTCCTTTATTTTATTCTTATCTATTCTATCACGTTAAATTTTTTAAAAAAAGAATTCGTTCTCAAATTCAAGATAATGTACAACCCAGGGGGGCTTAACATGATTCTTAACTTACTGTAAGTACTGAGAGCACACATCTCCCATCTCTTACAGTTGTTAATTTGTTCCACCATAGGCTGCCTCAGAAAAAGAGGAGAGATTTAGAGAGCTGGGTATGTTTAGTTTGGTGAAGAAAAGGTTAAGAGGTGACATGATAGCCATGTTTAGATATTTCGAAGGATGTCATGTTGGTGAGGGAGCAAGCTTGTTTTCTGCTGCTCCAGAGACTAGGACTAGGAGTAATGGATTCAAGGTGAAGGAACAGAGGCCCCTTCCACACACGCAAAATAATGCGTTTTCAAACCACTTTCACAACTGTTTGCAGGTGGATTTTGCAATTACACACAGCTTCAAAGAGCACTGAAAGCAGTTTGAAAATGCATTATTCTGCATGTGCGGAATGAGCCAGAGATTCCACCTAAACATCAGGAAAAACTTCCTCACAGTAAGGGCTGTTCGACAGTGAAATGCACTACCTAGGAGTGTGGTTGAGTCTCCTTCTTTGGAGGTTTCCAAAGAGAGGCTGGATGAACATATGTCGGGAGTGCTTTGATTGTGTGTTCCTGCTTTGCAGGGGGTTGGACTTGATGGCCCTTGGGGTCTCTTCCAACTGTATGGTTCTATGACTCTAAGATGTTACTAGGGCTATAAATTCCTGTGCCACAGAACTCAACTTCTTTGTTGTAGAATGCTTCATCTAAGTCCTAGTGCCTTTTTATCCCTGCTTCCACCCACCCACCCAGCATCCATTTGAAAGTACAAAAGGCAGGTATTAGTGATAGTCATTCAATGAACTATAAATGATGTTGTATCAAAACAACATGTTCAGTAATGCACAAAATAATGGTTTTGACAAAGGCAGCACATAAAAATGAATGATAATTCTCATATTCATCCAAGACTATATTCCACAGGTGTCAAACTCACGGCCCTCCAGATGTTCAAGAACTACAATTCCCATCAGCCCTTGCCAGTATAGCCAATGCTCATATGGGGGGGGGCTGATGGGAATTGTAGTTTATGAACATCTGGAGGGCCACGAGCTTGACACCCCTGCTATATTCTAACACAGAAGCATACCATTTTCTCTGTCGCTGTGCCTCAACTGACTATACTAACATCTTTTTCTGAGACAGAGTATATCTCATTTCGTTGTTACTCTATGTTGTCGATTACAAGTGTCACACACCTACTATCTCTGGGTGAACTGGAGGGGCCAAGTTTCCCACTATAGAGGGACCCCTTACTCTCCAGGCTCTAGGCTCCTGCTGCTGTTGGCTAGAACAGTGAGAGGAAAATGAAGGGGAGGGCATCAGCCTGCAATATCACAACACCATTTCTGTCACAACATCGTGGGGACACTCTAGGAATTTCCTGAATGTTGAGTAATTCCTAGAATGTCACTGTGACACTGTGTAGTCCCTTTTGAGTATGTCACCAGAAGTGATATCATAGCTTCACACGCTGTGATGTCAGCAGGCCCCACCCACAAGAGCTCCCAGGGGTCCCACCATATGATTGGCAACCCTAGAGTGAACTGATTCGTCTCTGGATTGTATCTTAGCCTTGCTTTATAACACCTTTCTGACCTCTTCTGGGTATCTAACTAAACCTTCTACGCATTGAAAGAAGTAAAGAAAACCTTGTTTCTTATACAATACTAGAACCAGGGGGCATCCATTGAAAATGCTGGGGGGAAGAATTAGGACAAATAAAAGGAAACACTTCTTCACGCAACGTGTGATTGGTATTTGGAATATGCTGCCACAGGAAGTGGTGATGGCCACTAACCTGGATAGCTTTAAAAAGGGCTTGGACAGATTTATGGAAGAGAAGTCGATCTATGGCTACCAATCTTGATCCTCCTTGATCTGAGATTGCAAATGCTTTAGCATTTGCTAAGGTGCTCAGGTGCTCAGGAGCAGCAGCAGCAGGCGGCCATTGCTTTCACCTCCTGCAGGTGAGCTCCCAAAGGCACCTGGGGGGCCACTGCGAATAGCAGAGTGCTGGACTAGATGGACTCTGGTCTGATCCAGCAGGCTACTTATGTTCTTATGTTCTTGTTGTTATGAGTCTTTCAGGTGCTACCACCACGACCTGGATAGCCCAGGCTAGCCTGATCCACTCAGATCTCAGAAGCTAAGCAGGGTTGACCCTGACAAGTATTTGGATGGGAGACCTCTAAGGAATTCCAGGATTATGAGGTGGAGTCAGGCAATGGCAAACCACCTCTAAACATCTCTTGCCTTGAAAACCCAATAAAGAAGAATAAGAGTTTGGATTTATACCCTACCTATCTCTCCTGTAAGGAGACTCAAGGTGGCTTACAAGCTGCTTTCCTCTCCCCACAACAAACACCTTTTGAGGTAGGTGGTGGGGCTGAGAGAGTTCTGAATGAACTGTGACTAGCCCAAGGTCACCCAGCAGGAATGTAGAAGTGCAGAAACCCATCTGGTTCACCAGTTAACCTCTGCCACTCAAGTGGGGGAGTGAGGAATCAAACCCGTTCTAGATTAGAATCCACCTGCTCTTAACCACTACACATAAGCTGTGACTTGACAAAATTATTTTTAAAGTGCTACTGGTGTAATTTTGCTACAACAGACGAACATGGGTCTCCCTCTGGAATTATTAGGCAAAAATGGAGGCCATTCTTGTGTTATCCAGAGATATCTGGTAGTCACTCTAGCCCTCTTTCTCACCCTTGTATTCTCCTTGCGAGTGCTCCAGACGTGGCAGAGAGGCTAAATCATTTCCACCACGTCCATCTAGGAATGCCAGCGGCCTTCCAACTAATTACAAACCAAGAAAGCTCAAAATTATTTGAAGTTTCCTCGTGCTGAGGGCAAGGATGGCTACACCTGAGAAAAAATGCATTCCCGGCACCAGAACGAGTTTGCATTTCAAAGCACGCTATTTGCGCAGGGGTGCCGCTGTCATTTGGCGGGCGCTGCGCATTGTTCTGTCTTTCCAAATCACCATCAAGTTTGCGGGCTTTGCATAAAATATCCCGTTCAGAGTTTCCAAGCGCGCTCTCCGAGGTGACGGATGCGATCCAACGCGTCTCCCTGCCACAGGAAATAAGAGTCATTGCTGATCTCTGAGATTATCTACCCATCATAAATTATAATTGGTAATATTCAGATATGATGGGTCTCCCCCCCCCCCCCCAACTCCAATGCTGGGGGAGATGACATTTGTAGCGAGGGGAAGATGGAAGAGAGAGGTGAGTCTGGATGATTTGAATCGTGCAAGAAAGATGAAAAGACTGACAGATCTTGGAGGGAAGAAAAAGAGGCCAGAGGGACAGAAAGGAAAGCAAATCACCTCTGGATATGATTTTATGTAGGAGGGTGTCTCCAACGTAGCATTCTGAGTAGCTGTTGCCTCTGAGGCTTTTCTCTCCACCCTCTTTTAAAATATTTATCTATCATACATATTTTCGACTCCTGCAAAGGGCTCCCAAGGAACCCCTGTATGTATTGCCCAAGCCACTTCAACTTGGCCACAGAAATGCCTTTGTATCAGACAGGCCAGTGTCTTTAACAGAACTCTTCCCATCACACACACACACACACACACACACACACACACACACACACACACACACACACACACACACACACACACACACACACACACACACACACCGACTTTTAAAATTGCACTGGTAATTCACTCCTCCCAAGTAACAAATGGTCTCATTTCTTGGCGTTCCGATACCCTGCAATCTCTGAATCAAGCCGACGGGTAGCCCCCTTTCCCTTTGCCCTCAAAGATTGCATTCCGGAGAAGCATAAAGCAATTAAATGTCAGGAGCAATTAACTCATGCATTTTTCATGGACCACAGAATGGCATCGTTTTAGAAGGCTTCGATAATTAAAGTTAATAAAAATGAATACACAATTCCCCCCAGTGGCTTGTAAGTCACCGGAGTTTCCCCAGCTACAGAAATAACCTGAAGAAGAAGAAGAAGAAGAGTTTGGATTTATATCCCCCCTTTCTCTCCTGCAGGAGACTCAAAGGGGCTGACAATCTCCTTGCCCTTCCCCCCTCACAACAAACACCCTGTGAGGTAGGTGGGGCCAAGAGAGCTCCGAGAAGCTGTGACTAGCCCAAGGTCACCCAGCTGGCGTGTGTGGGAGTGTATAGGCTAATCTGAATTCCCCAGATAAGCCTCCACAGCTCAGGCGGCAGAGCGGAGAATCAAACCCTGTTTTTCCAGATTAGATACACGAGCTCTTAACCTCCTATGCCCACTGCTGCTCCTGCATCTCCCTTTGCATATCAAGGACTGCAAAACCCATTCATGAGCCATGGAAAAAAACAGGAGTTGTTGGGATCTTCTTGGGGTGACTTTGTCAGAGCTGGGGCCTTAGCAACTTGCTGAAACCACCTGCTAAAGAGATCACCTGCTGATTTAATTGGCTTTGGGTACATGGTAAAAGCAAAGGAGAAAATCATTTTGGGGTGTTGTGTGGTTTCTAGGCTGTATGGCCATGTTCTAGTAGCATTTTCTCCAGACGTTTCGCCTGCATCTGTGGCTGATGGTAGTAAAGCAAGTGAAGTACATATATCTATGGAATGTCTAGGGCAGGAGGAAGAAGAAGAAGAAGAAGAAGAAGAAGAAGAAGAAGAAGAAGAAGAAGAAGAAGAAGAAGAAGAAGAAGAAGAAGAAGAAGAAGAAGAAGAAGAAGAAGAAGAAGAGGAGGAGGAGGAGGAGGAGGAGGAGGAGGAGGAGGAGTTTGGATTTACATCCCCCCTTTCTCTCCTGCAGGAGACTCAAAGGGGCTTACAATCTCCTTGCCCTTCCCCCCTCACAACAAACACCCTGTGAGGTGGGTGGGGCTGAGAGAGCTCTGAAGATCTGTGACTAGCCCAAGGTCACCCAGCTGGCATGTGTGGGAGTGTACAGGCTAATCTGAATTCCCCAGATAAACCTCCACAGCTCAAGTGGCAGAGCTGGGAATCAAACCCGGTTCCTCCATATTAGATACATGAGCTCTTAACCTCCTACGCCACTGCTGCGCCATTTGCCTGTTAACAAGTGTAAAGGGTGCAATTAGCAAGCTTGGTTTGCATGTATTGGGTTGGATCCACCCAGTGCTGGGATTCAAATAATTTAACAACTGGTTGTTTACAAGCACCATTTTAACAACCGGTTCTGCTGAAGTGGTGCAAACTGGCTGAATCCCACCTACTGAATCCCATTGAGCATGTGAGTAACCATGAAGATAATATAATCAATTAGTGAGGGCATCTGCATGTTAGTAGCCTGGCCTTTTGATCCCTTGAAAGCCTTTGACAATACAAAATCATTTTGACTTCCTATCTGTTTCTGATAACAGTCCAGTTTTAGCCCAGTACCACTTTTAGCGACCAGCAAGATTTCCAGGGTATAAGTAAGCCTTTAAGAGACAAAATTCCATTTGTCTCATATGAAGAGATCTTTGACTCTCCAAAAATCTTGTTGGTTTCTGAGGCACTACTGGACTCAAATCTAGAGGCCCTATGGCAGAGCCACATGGCTATGCTCTGAAATTTTTCAGATAGGGAATTATGGTTCTATCTTTGACATATTTCCTTCAATGAACTCAGGGTGCTGTTTTGTGCCTCACAACTCCAGGAACTCTGCAGTGAGACATGGCGAGTGGTTCCACACCATTCAGTTCTTGCACCGTTCCTGTCAAACACATGCAGATATAATGCTTGAGAAGATTTAATAACCTCGCAGCTGTATGGTAAAGACCAGAGAGTCTAGGGCCGTGGTGGCGAACCTATGGCACTCCAGATGTCTGTGGACTACAATTCCCATCAGCCCCTGCCAGCATGGCCAGTTGGCTTCTCTGATGGGAATTGTAGTCTATGAACATCTGGAGTGCCATAGGTTTGCCACCATGGGTCTAGGGCAGTGATGGTGAACCTTTTTGAGACCAAGTGCCCAAACTGCAACCCAAAACCCACTTATTTATCGCAAAGTGCCAACACAGCAATTTAACCTGAATACTGAGGTTTTAGTTTAGAAAAAACAATTGGCTCCGAGGTGTGCGTTACTCAGGAGTAAGCTTGGTGGTAGTCAGTGGCTTTGCTTTGAAGCAACTGTGCAACTCTTTCAACGGGTGAATCACAACCCTAGGAGGGTTTACTCAGAAGCAAGCACCATTGCCAGCAACCGAGCTTACTCCCAGGAAAAGGATCACACTTTAGTTCTTCGCATGAAAATCAGTGGGGTTTAACAGCGCTTGACAGGGTTACCTACACTGCTTCCCCAAAACTAGGTCTTAGGTTTAATGCTAATAATCGAGCCCAGCGGCCCAGACCAGCCTAGATGTGTGGGGGGGGGGCACTCTGTTTGCGTGTGCCCACAGAGAGGGCTCTGAGTGCCACCTCTGGCACCCGTGCCATAGGTTCGCCACCACTGGTCTAGGGCAGGGGTCTGCAACCTGCGGCTCTCCAGATGTTCACGGACTACAATTCCCATCAGCCCCTGCCAGCATGGCCAATTGTAGTCCATGAACATTTGGAGAGCCGCAGGTTGCAGACCCCTGGGCTAGGGGATGCAGCCTAGACTGTTGATCACAAAGGACTTCTCATCCTTCTTAACCTCAGCCATTCCCAAACACTGCCCCACCAATTTACCAGTTGATGTCCTTCCCCTCCCTAAATCCTGCCCTCTCCAGACTCAACTTCCCAACATCATGCTGGCAGGGGATGATGGGAACTGTAGTCCATAACTTCTGGAAGGCCGCGAGTTTGACACCTGTGCTCCAGAGGTTTCCCAGCCCACAGTGGGCAACCATTTTAGGGTGGTGCTTACAACACTTCGTCAAAATTCCAGCGGAGCCCACAAACTCAAAAATGTCGGGGCACCATTTAGAAGCCAGTCGACCCTGAAATTTTGCTCTCGTCCGATTTACAACCGCTGATAAAAAATTTAATAAAAATCAAACCTGCAATATCTTCGAGGAGGCTTTGATAACTGGAACAGGCAGAGCGCTTTTGAAAGGCTGCCGCTTCGCGAGGATATGTTTCTGAGATAAAAAAAAACCTAGCTCTGTCAATAGGATTTAAATCCCCTCTTTGCAGACTTTAACAAGATGTGGTTGAATAACACATGCTTTGAGAAAAGGCTTTCGTGCTCAACGCTCGCCAGCACAGGAGCTTCGGCCGCTGCTGAATCATCTAATATTCGTATGTTGACATGTAAATCTGTGTTCGTCCCAGTGGAGAGAAATACAGCCTTGGCTTCTCAAGTTGTGAGTTTTTCAAAAAAAAAGGAGTTATCTTTTGGATTATTGTGCTCAATTCAAGGCAGTGGATTTCAAGGACGAGTTTAACAAATTGAACCGGATTAGGTGAAAAGCAACGACAAAGCCCAAAGCTCTCATTCTCTGTTCTGTGTCTCTCCGGCCATCACCTGCAGGCTCAGCAGAGATTCCAGCAAAACGCCTGGAGATTGCGAGAAATACAGTTGACGGGTTCCAGGTGGCGGCTGGAGATCTCCCAGAATTTCCACTGGTGTCTGCTCCTGTGGAGGGTGCTTTGGAGGGTGGACTATCTGACATTATAACCCACTGAGGTTTCTTCCCCCAAGGGGTGTACCACCCAGAGGGACATCTGGGGACAAATGTCCCTGGGCTGCGGCCATTTAGTCACATGGGGGTGGAAAATCACCCCCAAACCGCTCCTCCTCCCCCCAGGGTCCATACACTGACTTCAAGACCTGGTGCAAAAAAAAAGTTGTTTGGTCATGGTAGGGGAGGGCAGCCGCCAATACGGGGGGGCAGTGGTGGGATCTAAAAATTTTAGTAACAGGTTCCCTCGCCAGCCCCCCTCAGCAAAGGGGGCAGAGGCGTATCCAGGGAAACCTGAGCCCTGGGCAAAACCTGAGTTGAATGCCCCCCCATGGGCAGCCACCCCACCACGACCCCAAAAAATTTTTTTGCACCAGGTCATTTCTAAATCATCATCACATTACAGAAAATGTCCCCACTCACAAATCTGAACACAGCAATGGTGAGACACACAGGTTCTTTGATAGAGACTGGTGAGATAAAAGGTACGAAAGGCTGAGAATCCATGAATTGCAGTACCTGGAAGGGATTAACCCAGTTCAGGGAGTTACATTATTAGTCGCAATTGCTATATGGAACCTTCACGTTCAAAGGCAGTATGGGGAGGCGAGGGCGTGGAGATGGAAAAGCGGACCCAGTTAGTAACCCCCTCTTGGCACACACAAATAATTAGTAACCCACTCTCGGGAACTGGTGAGAACCTGCTGGATCCCACCTCTGGGGGGGGGGAGATACATTTTCCCTAGCTATGCCTCTACTCCCCACCCCCAAATACCACTTTCCTCAGGCTCCACCATCCAAAATATCCAGGTATTTCCCACTCCAGAGCTGACAAAAACGTAGTGAGAAAGTATTTAAAGTGCAGTCTGGCTGCTTTTCTTTACAAAGAGATCTTGCTTTTTCTCACACGCTTCTTTGGGGGGGGGAGGTAATACATTTACTCATGTATTCAACAACCGAGCACACGACGTCCAGTGATGAATTGCTGCTGTGGACACAGCTAACATCTCAAAGAGAATATTTGTACTCACTCTATTTAATGGCCCACAGTTCAATTATGTTGGGTTCCCAATTCCTGCTTGGGAAATACTCAGGGACATAGTTTCCTAAAACAGCTCCCACCCTGGGTGCCGTTCTCCCCCCCACACACACAGCTTCACCCCCACCCCAAACTCTACAGGGAGTTCCAGACAGGGGCGCAATTGCAAAGGGGGGCATATCCCCAAAATTTGCCCCCAGGAAGTGGTGCCCGGGGCTCCTGCCCCCCACGCTCCCTAGCTACGGCACTGGAAATACCTGTTGATTTCAGGGTGAAGTACAGTTGCCAGGTAGCCCCTGGCAATAGGTAGGGTGCTCTACCTATATGTTGTGCACCGCCCTGAGCCCTCCAGAGGAGGGCGGTCTATAAACCCAATTAATAATAATAATAATAATAATAATAATAATAATAATAATAATATAATAATAATAATAATAATAATAATAATAATAATAATAATAATAATAATAAAAATAGGGGATGGGGGTTGCAGGAACTTGCAGGCCACACACTGAGGGAAACGAACTCAAGAGAACCTACTCCACCAAGGCAAAAATACAAGCATGCCAAATATAGTGCATTTAATGTGAAATACAAAACAGAAATTTGTTTACCGTGCACACCAAAAAAAGTACATGAATGAGTGAACTAGTTTAACACATCAAATACAGACAATTCCATATAACAAGTCAGAAGGATTAGAGATTTACTTTTAAAAAAGAAAACTGAGAACTAGTGTGGCACTGTCACAGACAGTTATGATGTCATAATGCGACAGCAATCCAGCCATAATGGGTTTTAAATAGCCACCTGTTGTCATAAACATCAGCCATAGGTGACTGGATCAAGATAAATGAGGGCAAGACCGAGAAAGATCCCATCTACACGGCAACCATTCCAGTTTTCCCGTGATATTCTTAGAAGATCAGAGTGAGCCCAGTTTTGGAAAGAATGCAGAAAAACTGAGGGAAACCTGGGTCATGCGCAAAACCACCATGATGCTAGGGGAAAGCAGGCAAGAAAAGTCCTTAACAGTAGCCAAGCCAGGACAAACAACCTGTGTAAGACCCCTAAAGTCATAAACCAAACCTAAAATGGGGGCTTAAATCAAAGCGCTGCACAGCAGCAGAGAGGAACGTTATTCCCCACACTTTACTCAGCGAGACAGTACAAGAGGTCTACTTAGGAGTCCTCGTTTCCAAAGGATGCTCGTATTTTTGAGCGCTCCAGCACTACTTCATTCACACTTCAGCGGCCCCTCCAAGGGCTCCTTCATCATCTAGGAGGCCTGGGTTTTTGCTAATTCCACCGCACTCTGTCATTCTGAGCATAAGCACCCATGGCTCACAATCATGAATTTAATCAAGAGCTGGGAACAAATTTCATAACTGATACAATGGCAGAAATGAAATGACCGAACAAAAATCCCACACAAGTCCCATCCTTCTCAAGTTCCACCCACAAAATCTCCAGGTATTTTCCAAATTGGCAGCAGCAGCGACAAAGGGAGGGGAAACTGCGCCTGGGACATGACCTGCCCATGCACCCCCTCCCGCTCCTGCCCCGCCCCCAAAATGCCCCCAAATGCCACCGACACACCTCACCCTGCCCCTAACAGCCCCTGCCCCCAACACATGACTGCAATGGCAGTGCCCGCGGCGAGCTGCCCCAGATATCCCCATTGCAGCTCCACCTCTGGGCAGCCACAACCCTATGACAATTCCATTGGCTTTTCAAAGCAAGAGATGAACAGAACATTGCCTGATTGCGTGGACCAACTGGGGACAACCTTACTTAGCTTCTCAGATCTAAAAAGACTGGGCCAGCCTGGGCCATCCAAGCGAGGGTATCCATTTATTAAGGGCAAGCCTAAGCAGGTCTAAACAGAAGTACCGTATATACTCGAGTATAACCTGACTTTTTCAGCACATTTTTATGCTGAAAAAAACCCCTTCAGCTCATACTTGAGTATATAGGTAATTCCAAGATGGCGGCCGGAGGTGGGGCTGCTGTGGGGATCTGGTAAGCATGTTGCTGCTTTTTTTCTAACTCACCAGAGAGCCGTAAAAACAAGCTGTAAGGACTAGGACTGTAAGGACTGTAAGGAGTGTGTGTGTGTGTGTGTGTGTGTGTGTGTGTGTGTGTGTGTGTGTGTGTGTGTGTGTGTGTGTGTGTGTGTGTGTAACCCTCTCCAGAGGGTTATTGGTGCGTTGCATTCTAGATGAATACAATTCTTCATACAGTAGTTTACTGCCAAATACTGATGTTGCTGAAGACGAAGACTTTCTTTGGAGCAAAGTTGAGGCTGACATGGCTATGAATCCCAGAATTATTCTACATTTGGAGGAAAACAGTGGTTCATTTGTGTTCCTAGAGTGCTGGAAAGCTGCTCATCCCTAATGCAAACTCTGTTAAGCAACTCTATCTCATCTTGCTCCCAAATCTTCTGTTTTTAGCTGCTACTGAGTCAAGTTCGAAGGCTTATACTTGAGTCAATAGGTTTCCCAGTTTTTTGTGGTAAAATTAGGTGCCTCGGCTTATATTCGAGTATATACGGGTAAGTCCCATTGGTAAGCTCAATGAGGCTTACTCCAAGGAAAGTCTTCATAGGATTGCAGAGCTATCGAGACAAGCTCTTATCTTAGCAATGTTAAACTGTACATACTTGAAACCCACCTACAAATTTAAGACAACTTTATATTTTTCTTGACAACATATCTAGAAAAAGACCTACTCCAACTTTGGAGTAAATACAGTGTGCATGCATGCGTGTACACATACACATATATACACACACCCTGATGGTGCTCAAATGCATTTCGGGGCCGATTTGGCTTTGGATATCATGCCAAGAACTTCAAAATTGTGGAGGTCTTCTGTTTGTTGAGAACTTGATTTTGACACCTGCTTTCAATATATGTTTCATGACTATGTATATCTCTATCTCTATATCCATATCTGGATCAGACCAGAGTCCATCTAGTCCAGCACTGCTACTCACAGTGGCCCACCAGGTGCCTTTGGGAGCTCACATGCAGGAGGTAAAAGCAATGGCCTTTTTCTGCTGCTGCTGCTCCCGAGCACCTGGTCTGCTAAGGCATTTGCAATCTCAGATCAGAGGATCAAGATTGGTAGCCAAAAATTGTCCCATTTAGTATATCCAAACCAATACTGGAGTCTTCATTCCAACCAATAAGTTCATTCAGACATTATCATTGTATTGTCTTATTCACATCCACTGCATGAAAGCTTATCCATCCATCTAAGAACATAAGAACATAAGAACAAGCCAGCTGGATCAGACCAGAGTCCATCTAGTCCAGCACTCTGCTACTCGCAGTGGCCCACCAGGTGCCTTTGGGAGTTCACCTGCAGGAGGTGGAAGCAATGGCCTTCTGCTGCTGCTGCTGCTGCTCCCGAGCACGTGGTCTGCTAAGGCATTTGCAACCTCAGATCAAGGAGGATCAAGATTGGTAGCCAAAGATCGACTTCTCCTCCATAAATCTGCCAAACCCTTTTTAAAGCTATCCAGGTTAGTGGCCATCACCCCCTCCTGTGGCAGCATATTCCAAACACCAATCACACGTTGCGTGAAGAAGTGTTTCCTTTAATTAGTCCTAATTCTTCCCCCCAGCATTTTCAATGAATGCCCCCTGGTTCTAGTATTGTGAGAAAGAGAGAAAAATGTCTTTCTGTCAACATTTTCTACCCCATGTATAATTGTATAGACTTCAATCATATCCCCCCTCAGACGTCTCCTCTCCAAACTAAAGAGTCCCAATGCTGTCTGTCTTCAGTGTTTGTATTCTATTCAAGAAGCTTGTCTCTGTATGCCTCCATTCATAATACGGCAACAGGACTGAGAATACTTTTTTTTAAATTCTCAAGGAATGTGGAGAAAATCAGGGGATGAGCCGAAAATTGCCATTCCCTAAATCCCAATTTTGTGTTCACTGATACTTCGAGTTCCAAACTGCCAGCCTGGCATAGCCATAAAACACACACTGAAAATAGGTGCCAAGATCAAATTCTCAAGGAACAAAAGACCCCCTACAACAGTGCCGGTCTTGGTGTGAAATACAACACTGAATTAGCCTTGAGATGCACTTGCGCACCGTGAGTTATGCCTGAACATTTCCGTTGTAGATTGTTGCATAAATCTAGTCTTCCTCCCTTCTCTGCTTTGAAGCTCATTACAAAAAACAAGTCATTGTCTGCTTGCAGAAGATGAGGGCAAAGTGTGTCAGAGAGAGGAGCCAGGGGAACAATTAGGGGGAAGAGGGGTTTGATGGGAAGGGACAAGAAAAGATCAAGGGATCTTATGCATGCTCAGAGATGATGCAAAGGGGGGGGAGGGTGGAAGTCAGGTATAGGAGATGAAAGATTCCAACGTAGGAGTGGCTGAAAACACCCTGGGTGTGAACAGCCTGGAGAAAGAGGCTTCGAAGACAGATGAGATGCAGAGGTGGTTGCCATTGCCCTCCTCTGCAGGCAAGTGAGAAGTAGAAGTGGTTTGCCATTGCCTTCCTCTGCAGGCAAGTGAGAAGCAGAGGTGGTTTGCCACTGCCTTCCTCTGCAGGCAAGTGAGAAGCAGAGGTGGTTTGCCATTGCCTTCCTCTGCAGGCAAGTGAGATGCAGAGGTGGTTTGCCACTGCCTTCCTTTGCAGGCAAGTGAGAAGCAGAGGTGGTTTGCCATTGCCTTCCTCTGCAGGCAAGTGAGAAGCAGAGGTGGTTTGCCATTGCCTTCCTCTGCGGGCAAGTGAGAAGCAGAGGTGGTTTGTCACTGCCTTCCTCTGCAGTCTCCCATCCAAGTAATGACTTTCCTTAGCTCCCAAGACTCGACAAGACTGGGCTATGTTATGCCACATTCCCTCCCATTGGAGGCCTAATTTATATGAAATTCTACATTATTCATTGGGGGAGCTTGTTAGAGAGATTGGATACATACATTCCTTCGCATAGGTAAGGGACTTTTCCTGCTGACCTTCCAGTTTGGCAGCTAATGTGGCAGCTAATAAGAACAGCATAAACTTAAACCTATTTGCCACTGCAGTAAACAAATTTATTTTAAGGATGAAAAGCAAAATGGCTGCCCACGCTACCTCCAAAATTGCCCTTATTTTCCCCAACACCCTTTGTACGTCTGCCCGTGAGTGTATATTACTGATAGTGTTGCTAAGTGACAAAAATTCACTTGCTTGCTACGCCATTTAAAAGAGAGGGGAACCCACAAACACATAAAGCCAAGGAAATGAAGACTTAATGATGTCATCAATCTTCCTGTGCCATCTTAACAAAAACAAACTCAGCCATCTTGTCAAGTAGGAAGGAATACATATTTCGTCCCAAAACTCCCTGTTGCTCTGACCCAAAGATTTTCTAGGCTAGTTTGCTGAATGTCCTTATTTATGGAGACTTTTACTTTGTTGTTGTTAACATTGCTAAGTAGCTTAGTTGTTCAAGTGAATGTAAGTGGGAATGTGTACATTCTTGGTAAAAGCGAGCAGCCATTTGCTGATGAAGGAAGGGCCATTATGCTTTAAACCTGAGGTGGAAGGGAAGAATGTAAAAACTTCTTAGCCAGAATGAGAAGCGATAACTCTGTCAGAATAGAGCAGCCAAATTAACCCACTATGCTCTTCAATTGCATGGAGGTTCCCTTTGCTTGCAGCTCATCCATGTGTTATTTTGATGTAAAAGTAGGTCAATTAGGGAAGCTGCAATATGTGCATGTTTGTGTTGCCATACCTTCACAGACAGCCCCCTCAAAACAAAAAAGGAAAAACAACATGTGCATGGGATTGTTAGAATTATTCTAACGATCCCATGCACATGTTGTTTTTCCTTTTTTTGTTTTGAGGGGGCTGTCTGTGAAGCTACGGCAACACATGCACATATTGCAGCTTCTCTAATCGTGTTGCCGCAGCTTCACAGACAGCACCCTTAAAAAAAAGACGAACGACACAGGCACAAGATCATTAGGCTAAACAAACTTGATTCATCTACTTTTTACAGCGAAATAGCTCATTTATGAGCTGCAAGCAAGGGACGCCTCTATGGGCAATCTCCACAGAGTCTCCTGCAGCACCCAAAATGGCGGGTGTGAGAAGCAGAAATGAAAATGAGAGGTATGGGTGGGAGAAATAAAGCATTTCCTGCCGGCTGGTGTTTGCTCAGCAGGCAGGACTTGTCTTCAACCCAGGTTGTGGGGAAAAAAAGATCAATAGTTTAGTGATCTTAAAAAAAAAAACGGGATGAGAGAAATATAACAGACCGGATTCATTTGGGGGGAAGAGAACGGTGCAAAGTTCTTCCCCAAAACGCTTTTCGTAACATCCTCAAGACATCATATTTGCGCTGTGTGGAATCCGCCGTGGTTTCCTTGAGATTTCCCGGGACTCTGTGGGCCTGGGCTGCACCCTTGCTTGCATGATGAAGTCCAGCCCAGTTAGTTTCTATGATATGAGCTTCCTCGAATGCACTCTGGCCTATTGATTTCTGTGCGTCTGAAAAGGCAGCCTCATTTATTATGGTTTGATTTAAGCAGATAGCGCGGGCCTGAAAGGTCGCTCGTTTTTATCTGTTGCGAGCAAACAACACCCCCCCCCCCCGATTCCATTACTGCCATTTCCAAATCGATGCTGCTTTGCTCTCTCCCCCCCCTCCCCTTTAGTTCTCAGGAGTATGGGTGAGATCGATGACACTTGTTCCACACCCAGATTGTGAAGCAATACACAGAAACCAGCACGAGAAAATAGAGGAAGAAAGAAAAGGGGTAGGTTTTTTTCCCCCCGCTGTTGAAACAAATGATTGGAAACTTCAGAAATGCCGTCTCCCAGTGGGTCGCCGTTTCCTCTTTCAAGAATGACATGATAGGGATTTCTTTTTTCTTTTCTTTTTTTTAGCAGGCTCACGCCAGAGCTTCCAAATTTCATCCTCTGGACATGATGGCTCTTTCTGCACAGAAAATTTAAACATTTGGGGGCAGGAGATAAAACGTTTCCTCCAAGGAGTTCTGCATAGTTTTGTTTTGTTTTCACCAAAACGTTTTATTTGGAGCCTCAAAAGGTTGTAAATGGTGCCTTTTTTTCCCTAGTGATTCTTTTGGCTGAAACATTTTCTAAAAGGCTTCATTTGTGTGCTGTCCATTTAAGATGCCGTTTTGTGAGTTTGGCTAACTAGGAGCTGTCTGGCGTAGTGGTTAAGTGCTTGCACTGCCACTCACACGGTCAGGAGTTTGAGCCCACTGTGGGTCAGATATCCAGGCAGCTGGCTCATGGTCAACTCAACCATCCATCCATTCCTTGGTCGGTAAATGAGTACCTAGCTCAGGGGGTAAAGAATAGCTGGGGAAAGCAATGGCAAACTACCCCACAAAAACGGCTTGCCTATAAAATCACTGCTCGCAGTGGTACCCCAGGGTCGAACACGACTGAAGGGGAAACTTTACTGTACCTTTTTTTTTAGTTTACTCTTTGCTTGCAGAAACCCGTTACCCTGTTTTTGGAGCATTTTGAGATTGGGGGGGGGCAAGCAACTAAGATGGCAAGAGTGGCCCTGCTTGCTCAACCTGGTCTGGCCGGGCCTGCTGGGGTGGGGGAGAGGGGGCAGGTAGCCAAAAGTGCCCCCACATGATGCAAGCAAATGATGCCTGGGGAGAATGCCCCTTCCTCCCGGCCTCCCATCGTATGTCTCTGCATACTTGGTGGGTGGCAGTGAATTAAAGGTGGTTAAATGTAAAACTATGGACGAAGTCATAATAATGTATTCATTGCTCTGCTCCATCCCTATGGCTTAGTTCAATGTTTTATGTTTAACCTCCTTTAATCCATTTTTGTTACCACCAAGTTGCAATTGACTTATGGTGACCCCACAGAGTTTTCAAGGACCTTTCCGAGGTGGTTTGCCACCATCTGCTTCTGAGCAGCAACCCAGGTATTCCTTGGTGGTTTCCCATCCAAATACTGATCAGCGCTGACCTTGCTTCACTTCTGAGATCTGATGAGATCAAGCTGGGCCTGGGGCTATCCACCTCTATTATCACTCACCACACGTACAACATTCTCATGGAACGTCCCCTGAAAGCACAATCTCTAACCCGCTCCTTCCCAACCAGGCTGGACTCAGGACAGCTTACATCAGTGATGGCGAACCTATGGCACGGGTGCCAAAGGTGGCACTTGAAGCCCTCTCTGTGGGCATGCACACCTAGAGTTCGTCATGTGGGGGTGGAAAATCACCCCCCCACACACACACACACATACATCTAGGCTGGCCTGGGCCACTGAGCATGACGTGTGCGCACCACGGTGAGCAGGGAGGACTAGGCTGGTGGCCTGGTGCCTGGGCTCCGGGTGGCTGCTGCTCGGGGGGGCCGCAGAGGGGGCAGAGATGCTAGAGAGGCACAGAGTGGTGCGCATGGGACTTGCTGGATCGTACAGCAGGCTGGCCCCCGCTCGAGTGGGTGGAGCGGAGGAAGAGAGAGCCAACCATTTTTTTCTAAACTAAAACCTCAGCATTCAGGTTAAATTGCCGGGTTGGCACTTTGCAATAAATAAGTGGGGTTTGGGTTGCAATTTGGGCACTCGGTCTCAAAAAGGTTCGCCATCACTGGCTTACATCATAAAATCACCATTAAAATCATATATTAACCACGTTAAAACTTTGCAGGGCAATGTTCTGAGGGACCAATATTCTAATGGTGCCATTACATACCATATAAGTCAAATCCCAATGAATGCAATATTCACAGTATCCAATTAATCAATCAATAACACGCTGCATTCAAGCTGTCACTCTTAAACATTAAATTTTTAGTATAACTCCTAAAGGTATCACATATCACACAAACTTCAGTCTCTTTAGGATACAGACAGTAGAGGTTGTCAACACCACCACTGAATCAATTGGATCGTCCCATTTAGTATATCCAAACCAATACTGGAGTTTTCATTCCAACCAATAAGTTCATTCAGACATTATCATTGTATTGTCTTATTCACATCCACTGCATGAAAGCTTATCCATCCATCTAAGAACATAAGAACAAGCCAGCTGGATCAGACCAGAGTCCATCTAGTCCAACTCTCTGCTACTCACAGTGGCCCACCAGGTGCCTTTGGGAGCTTATGTGCAGGATGTGAAAGCAATGGCCTTCTGCTGCTGCTGCCGATCACCTGGTCTGCTAAGGCATTTGCAATCTCAGATCAAGGAGGATCAAGATTGGTAGCCATAAATCGACTTCTCCTCCATAAATCTGTCCAAGCCCCTTTTAAAGCTATCCAGGTTAGTGGCCATCACCCCCTCCTGTGGCAGCATATTCCAAACACCAACCACATGTTGCGTGAAAAAGTGTTTCCTTTTATTAGTCCTAATTCTTCTCCTCAGCATTTTCAATGAATGCCCCCTGGTTCTAGCATTGTGAGAAAGAGAGAAATATTTCTCTCTGTCAACATTTTCTACCCCATGCATAATTTTATAGACTTCAATCAAATCCCCCCCCGCCCCAAGACGTCTCCTCTCCAAACTCCTCTCCATCTATAATGGTTGGAATGAAGACTCCAGTATTGGTTTGGAAAGTATAAATATAAATATACATCCAGATTTACATAAAATAGGAGAGTTCTGCATGGGGTTGTGAGCTCCGGGTAGGGCAATACCTGGTGTCACGGGCCAGACTGTGGGCTCAGAGGACTCAGAGGCGGAACCTGGACTCAGAGGACTCAGAGGCGGAACCTGCTAATGCCAGACCCTCAGAAGTGGCTCCTCACGAAGAAGCAAAAGCTGACCACACTATTCAGCCGGAGCAGGCTGCTCAAGAGGAAGTTCAGGCAGTAGAGTTGGCTACAAGCCCTTCCTCCCCTCATACCCTACAGCTGAGAGAACCTGCACAATCCTCCATTAAGCCCTGTGATGTGCCAGCTGGGAAAAGGAGGCGGAGTCAACAGCAGCAGCTGCTACAGAGCCAAAGGAAGAGGGCTCGTTTCTCTGCCAGGTGTGGCAGAAGGCTCTGCGAGATGGAGGCATCTGCATCTGAGGAGGACTGAGCTCTTGCAGGATCAGCAGCAGTGGCGTAGGAGGTTAAGAGCTCGTGTATCTAATCTGGAGGAACCGGGTTTGATTCCCAGCTCTGCCGCCTGAGCTGTGGAGGCTGATCTGGGGAATTCAGATTAGCCTGTGCACTCCCACACACGCCAGCTGGGTGACCTTGGGCTAGTCACAGCTTCTCGGAGCTCTCTCAGCCCCACCTACCTCACAGGGTGTTTGTTGTGAGGGGGGAAGGGCAAGGAGATTGTCAGCCCCTTTGAGTCTCCTGCAGGAGAGAAAGGGGGGATATAAATCCAAACTCTTCTTCTTCTTCAGTAACCAGAGCTTCCTATATAAACCTTGCCTTGGACTTAGCTCTGCCTGGGTGCAATGAGTGTACTTCCTGCTGGATCTTCCTGTGCTGGCTATAGCTCCAGTTTGCCTGCCTGCTTGGATTCCTTGGGTCTGGGGCTGTCTGTCCACACCTGCATAGCTGATACCTGCCTGTAGCACACCTGGAAATTTTGAAGGTAGAGCCTGAGTAGGGTGGGTGTTTAGGAAGGGTGTAATGCTGTAGTCAACCTTCCCAGAGGCATTTCCTCCAGGTGAGCCTCTCTCTATCACCTCGAGTTGACATCTCAGGAGGTCTCCATCCACAACCTGGAGGCTGGCAACCTTAATTCTGCTGGTTCAAATTACTAGTCCCTATAGTCCTGCGATTTGTCTTCTAGAGGCCAACCAGATGTTCCAATTGGCCACGCTGGTAGGGGCTGATGGGAATTGTAGTCCATGAACATCTGGAGAGCCATAGGTTGCAGACCCCTGCTAGAGCTTCAACTATTCCTTTGGTGGGTTGTGAGCTGGGCTCTGGCCAGGAACAGGCGGGATATAAATCTAATACAGCGAACAAATCAATAAATTCAGAGGTACATGGAGTTTCTATTAAGCAATCATCGCTCACAGCCATAGAAATCCTCCATGAATTTGTCTAATGACCACTTAAAGCCATCCAAGGTAGGAGCTGTCATTCTATGGGCGATTCCGCGCACAAGTAAAATAGGTTCGACCGAGTTCCCTGAGAAGGGTACTAACCTAGGTCGAAGCCATTGTTGTTCCCCACTGCAACCAGCTTGATCCCAGCTCGGAAGGCGGAATCATCCTGTGCCTCTTCGCCGCTCCGTTCCGATTGGCTACTGTTCTACGGCCATGTTCCATCTATCCCCACACACGTTATATAAAAAAAAACCTGCCATAAATGGTTTTGAAAGTAACTCCTTTCCAATTTAAAATGGAAAAATGAGTACTGAGCCCAGACGCAAATGGGTAACCAGAAAAGTAGTTTATGTATGCATAAAAGTCTCTGCGTTTTGCAGTAGCTGAGGCATCTCGGTTGTCTCCAAAGACAACCCCATTCAGAGAACATCACAGTAGTCTTGTCTAGTGTTGGACTAGATAAACTCTTGCTTTGATCTGGTACTGATTGTTCTTGTTTCATTTGCAGGGAAACTAGAATGTTTCTGGTTCAATTTCCCTCAAAAGTGATAATAAAGAACAATGGTATTATGTTTTAATTATGCAAATATTATGCGTGTATATTAAAGGTCTGCAAAGTTAAGAAAAAACGAATACATTTCCACCTTCCGGATAATGCTGAAGCATTATACAGGCCCAACACCATCCATCACCTATAGGGACAGCTCCTCTTCGCAATCTTCGTCATTTGCATTTTGTTCGGAATAAATTTCAAGTGGATTTATTTATATTATCCTTTCTTCCTTCCGCTTGCTTCCTTTTGGAGCTTTTTAGGTTCTCCTTGCTGATACAGCACCCATTGTGATAAATCATTTAAAGTTTGACTGCATTGTTAATATTGGTATTCATGGGGAGCAGACACTTTAATTGCTTTCCCATGCGGAGATTCAGTGTAAAGATTCCTTAATGGCCCTGAGTTACCTTTATGAGTTGCAGCAGCGAGTCATTTAGCTCCAAAACCTTAAGGCATTCATGGGGGGTGGGAGAAGAGAGGACTGAGGTGTTCTTGCTGTTGCCAGGTGCAATAACATATTTCAGTTATTTGCATCTGGGGTGATGAAACTGAGCCCAAATCTGAAAGGAGTTTTTACGGAAGTCCACCTAGGCCAGTGGTGGCGAACTTTTGGAACTCCAGATGTTATGGACTACAATCCCCATCAGCCCCTGCCAGCATGGCCAATTGATGGGCTGATGGGAATTGTAGTCCATAACATCTGGAGTGCCAAAGGTTCGCCACCACGGACCTAGGCCTTTTCCACATAAACCAAATAAAACGTTTTGAGGCAGGAGATAAAACACTTTTTCTGAAGAGTTCTGCATTGTTTTTAACTGAAAAGTTTTTATTTCCAGCCTGAAAACAATTTTAAATGTATCTTCGCTTTTAGCGACTCCTTTTCTGAAAACGTTTTTTTTAAATGTTTTCGCTTGCTGTGCAGTATGTTTAAGTTGTTTTCCACACCTTTCTGCAGTACCATTTTCTGAGTTCAGTCTGTCATCTCACCTGTCTATTTTTGTCAGTTTTTTTTTTAATTTGGGTGGGGGACATAATATTTTTGAAGTTTCAAGGGTATGACATATGAAGAATCACAGGACAAGGCTGAGAAGCATCAAAGCATTGTATCCACGGAGAAGTTAAAAAAAAAAAAAACAGGACAAGCACAAAATGGTGACCAAGAAACATTTTCTCGCCCAAATGTTTCACTCTCTGGGCAGTTTCACCTCAGCTTGTGCCCAACATTTTGTGTGCAACTGAAGGGATTTTCCCTTCCTCCATTTACTGAAGGGTGTCCCAGGATGTTTGCTCTGCAGACTCCAACCCTGGGAACCATTTCAGCCTGAAAAGTACAGAGTTGTACTCAGTTCATCCTGCCGATTCTGGCAATATCTAGTTTCCCTAGCTTTTTAATTTTATTTCCAAGGAATTATTTTTGTAGCTATGCAGACACACATAAAAGAATCGTAGCTGCTCCGAAGATTGCTTTGCCTCCCATTGAGAAGCATTTGGTAGACCTGCCCTCCCTAAAGCAAAATAAAAAACATGTTACATAAAACATCACTATATACAGAAAACACCAATTCCAAAACAAGAAAATACTTACAAGCAAAGAACAGGGATTTTTTTCTCAATGCTCTAACATATATCCCTGTTTTTATTTTGCTTTACAGAACAGCCTTGAAGGTTTCACGAGGCCAGTAATTATCAGTCATTTTCTAGATTCTGGCTAGCTGTTGCTGTTATTGTGTTAAAAAAGATAAAAATAATTACCGTGTTCCTATGTACCTGTATTGTACAAAATTGCTCTGAAATAATTTTTCAACACTGCTATGATGCTATAAAATTCCTTGTGATTTTTTTAGTTTTCAGCCTGGTGGGTACAAATTTTCTCTTATCATTGTGCTGAAATAAGGCATTCTGAAGATGTATTGGGAAAAATCTGTGTGGAATTTCTTCCCGCCTTCTTTTAGGTCCTCGGGACATCTTATTTGCGCTGTGCAGAATGGACTATTGTGACTCATTTCATCCCCTAAAACTACACTTGTGAAAAATCATTTGCTCACCGTCCTTGCCTTCACATTTATCTATGATTGACCGATACAATCAATATTGGAAATAAAACAGCCACACAATACCAAACAACCCACCCACATCAATTATGGCTCAGAGCAGGAAATTCAAATTTACAGTAAGCTTAAATGAAAACAGTTACTGAAAAACCCAAGGAAAGAGCTTGCCTGCCTTTTGCAAAACCATTCAATGGAAATATGTCTGAGGATTCATTTGCATGCATTTCTATGTATATGTAATAGAATCATGATGCCTGCAACTCCAAGAGATGTACTGAAATCCCCAAGTTGAAATTATATCTGAAAAATGCCTTTTGGGATTGTTCGGTATGCTTATGGAACGAAAAATGGAATTACAGGACTTAACGGCATTATGAAAAGAAACATGCTAACAATTCAAGTGGAGTAGGTGACTTTCTGGGAGTCTGGACAAGGTATTTTTAGAAAATATGGCACCGAACTTGCAGGAATTGAACAAAGGGGTCCCACTTTGTCACCCATGGCAGCAGGTCTTTGTCACCCATGACAGTGTGATGTCACATCTTGAGAAAAACCAGAAGCAATGTCCTGCCTCTCTGGGGCCCTTTCCGCACGGGCTGAATACAGCGCCCTGGGGACGGCAAAAACGCCAACCCCAGGGAGCTGTTCGCATGGGGGGCTCAGCTGCTTTGCAGCGGCGGCGCCCTCGCGCCTCCCCAGCAGCACGAAGCCACTGTTTCCCAACCTCGCTCCCCGAGCGAGGTTGTTGGGAAACAGCGGCTTCCAACCGCTGCCGTGCGAATGGCAGCGGCTGGAAGGCGCCATCCCTCCCCCCTTTCCCAATCGACTTACCGTCCCTGCGATTGTCCGGTGCGTCGCCAAGGTCGGGGGACACGCCCCCTCTGCCCTGCGACTCCAGAGTGGATACGCAGGGCAGGGAGGTGTCCCCTGGCCTTGGTGATGCGCCAGATGGTTGCAGGGAAGGTACGTCGATCGGGCGACGGCGTAGCGTGGCGCCGTCGTCCCGGTAGTTTCTGGGACTGTTCGTGCAAACAGTCCCAGGAGGGTTGGGTCGGCATCATGTATGCCGACCCAACCCCCACCGTGGCCGTGTGGAAATGGCCTGGGGATCTCTGGAAATTCTGTGGTAAAACAAAATTCATAAAAAGAGAAAAAGAAACAAGCTACTGGCTTCCAGAGAGAAATTTGATGTACTGCAGAATAATTCAGAGATATTCTCTTAATGGCCGTAATTCTCTTAGACATTGCCTTGCAGAAAATATGGCATTTTTCCTTGTAGGAAACAATGGAAACTAGTATTGTCGAAGGCTTTCATGGCCGGATTCAACGGGTTGTGGTGGGTTTTCCGGGCTGTGTGGCCGTGGTCTGGTGGATCTTGTTCCTAACGTTTTGCCTGCATCTGTGGCTGGCATCTTCAGACCTTAACCTCTAGACCAAGGAAATGTTCAAACTTGAAAAAACAAGGATGCCTTTTTAAATAGATAGTATACATTGCTGAATTCTCTCCAAAAGGAACTGTGGGGTGGGAATATGAACACAGATTTACCAGGAACATGTACCAGAAAATCAGGAACATCTCTGATAAAGGTTTCAGAGAGTAACTGAGTTCTTGTATAGTGGAACAGCTAAATTTGAAACCAGTGACACCTTAGACCAGTGTTTCCCAACTCTTCATATCTCACGGTACCCCTGCCACCACCACCCACCTTCCCCTTCCAGTGCCCCTGCTTGCCACACCCCCACCTTCCCCTCCCAGGGTGAAGGGAAGCACTGGGGGGGTGGCTGCTGACCTTATGGCAGGCCCTGCCCCATGGGCCAGCTCCATGTCCTTGCTGGTGCTGGTGGGAGACACCACAAAAATGAGGGGGGGGCGGTAGTGTTGCCGCGGTACCCTTGGGACATGCTCACGGCACCCCAGGGTACCACGGAACCCTGGTTGAGAATGGCTGCCTTAGACGCTAGCAAGATTTAGGGAGGGGACATGAGTTTTCGAGCATCAAAGCTCTCATGAAGGAAGCTCTGAATCTTGAAGGCTCAACCCCTCCCCCCACCAATCTTCTTGCTCTCTAACGTGCTATTGGCTTTGCATCCAGCTGGTAAATATGGGTATCACTGGTCCGTGTGCCCTTCCAATCCAGAATCTGTAAAGACACGTCACACTGCATTAAACAAATACCAACTCTGGACTGAGAAATTCCCGGAAAGTGTGGGGCTGAGTCTGAGAAGGACCGGATTTAAGGAGTGGAGACACATCAGCAAGGTACAACGCCACAGAGTCCAGCCATTGTCTCTAGGGGAATTAACCTCTCTAGGCTCTAGGTCGCACCTGGAAGACGGCAACCCTCCCTTTCCTAAGATGTTCGTTCCGATGATTATTGGAGAGGGCTAATTGAAAAGGTTTTTCAATCAAAATGTGCATTAATCAAAGCCGGGTGGATAATGACTCACAGTGAGAAAAGGCTAGCTCACAGTCATCTCACTCTTGCCACCACGTCCATACTGCAGTAAATCCCAAAGAGAAAGAACCTCCACTCAGGAAGCTACCGCTGGGAACCACATGACTCCCCAAGTGATTAGCTTCAAGGACTTTGTTTACCGTGGACTGAGGATTTCTGCTTAGCCTGCATTCAGAAAGGATGGGGTAGGGGGGCAAGATTCTGCTAAAGGAAATGATCCCAGAAATTTGCATTTCCACGTGTCAGTGTGTGTTGCTTCCTTAACATGAACCTATATTGCTTATGTAACCTCAGCTTGTGGGTTCTGTGGGGCAGTACTTGGAAGGAGTTGCAAAGAACCAATTTTTAAACAACAAAATGGTTTACTTTTCTTTACAATTAACACTTGTAAAACATCAACATTTAACGTTACAATTCAAGGTCCTGTTCAGGTTGCATTTCAAGTCCTTCTATTTACAGTCTACTGATATTGCCAAGTCCAAATTCTTCTTTGCAAGTAGGCTGGCTCCTGAAGACTCCAAGGGCTTGATGAACAGGATGCAACATGATGAAGGTCTCCAGGAGAACTCTCACCCATTACAACCACACAAGAAAACCCTGAAACAATAAACTCCAACATTTACAACATAGCAAAACAACAACTACCTTCCCAGTAGTTCCCAACAATATTGAAATTACCTTAACAAGGTGTTAAGGGCTTATAGAAATCAAGGTCCGAGTCTGGTAGCCTTGCTTCTTCTGCAAAAGAGCTCTTGCAGCCTCTCTGCTGCTCTGAGTCTCCACCCCCTTACTGGGTCAACCCATTCTGGGCCAACCCATTCTGGGCATGGGGGGTTACACTTACATTTAAAGACACGTTAGATCCTGATGCCCATATAGTTAAAGGACTGTAATAAGAAGAGCCTGTGAACTTTGGAATACATTTTGGAGATGATATAGCTTTAGAAAAAACAAGCAGATACCTACAATCAGAATACAAATATATGAAATATGATTTGTGATTTTTGATAAGTAGATAACTAAAATTTAATTGTATAAAATACGGATTTTGATTATATATACAGATTTCTTATTACATATTTTTCCCCTTTGTTTTTTCTGTAGATCAGAATGGTTAATTTATAATTAGATATCAAAGAAGATAATTTTCTTGATGCAACACTGGATTAAGTATTGAACATATATGTTTAATTAATTTCTGATGTAATTAATAATATGGAAGTAATGAAATCATGGTTTAAAACGATTTATAAACAGAAAGTAAAGTTGTACAAATATATTCTCGACGTTAGATTGTGTATCGTATGTTATACTAGCCGGAAGTCCACTCTTTTTTTTTGTTTGTTTTTGTTGTTCTTTTGTTACTATTTTTTGTAAGGGGTTGTTGTTGTTGTTGTTTTGTTAGTTTTAGTGTGTATTGTATATACTTCTTGAACTGACTCTTAATATGTGAACTTAATATGAAAGTGTATCTTTTTTTGTATATTCTGTTTATTTTTGTTGTATTTTGTGAATAAACTTAATAAAAGCAAAAAAAAATAGAAAAAACAAGCAGAGAAACAAAAGAAAAACCTTGCATGTATTGTGTAAGTGCAGACAGGATGGGGCTTTTGATTTTGAAAATTGTAAGAATAAGCGGAATGGATTTAATTTATATCTGCTGATATCTGAATTTATATATTACAGATTGGCTTAAGAAAGAGTGAACGAAATAAAACCAAATCTGGAGGTTTTACCCCCAAATTAGACTTTATGCTTACCCGTTGGAATATTTTGAGAACATCTGGAGTGGTTACCAGGAAACAAAGACAGAATCATATCATATATATATATTGTTTTAATGTCTCAGTTAGTAGATAAATGCCTCTTTTCTACTTTTCTACTAACTCTGTAGTTTATAATGCCAATAAAGGCTTTGGAATTGGAATATATATATATTGGTTAAGATATTACTCGCTTTGTGAGTTTAAGTGTGCTTTGGTGTAAGTTTTTTTGACAGTACCTGTCGTACACCTGCCTTGATTACTACGGTACATTTAAAGACAGACATCTATATTTAGTTGAACAAATAGCCAGATCTCAAGGCTGCCTGGGGAGAAACAGAGATCAGACTATATATCAGACTCAAATCTCCTGCCAAACCGAGTCTGCTACGATGAACCATCCGAGATCGCTGACAATCGATCATTCTGGAACATAACTAGGATTCGAAACATCAGCCCAATCAAATGCTGAAATTTTATTCTAATCAATGACATCCACTTATATACACGTCAGAGTCAGCCGTTCGTGGAAGAATACATCTAGGTGGGAATCATTTTACCATTACAAGCAGTGACATTGTGCCCACAGAGATCTTTTTTATGCTTGGAAAATCTCAGAGTTTTGGGTATTGCATGCCAACGAAGGATGAGATGGGTCCTCTCTGTGTGTCTCTACTTCATTCTCCATCTATGTCAGTAGTTCTCAACCTTCCTAATGCCGCGACCCTTTAATACAGTTCCTCATGTTGTGTTGACCCCCAACCCTAACATTGATCCATTTTACAGATGGAGAACACTGATGCAGAGAGTCTTAGGCAATCCCTGTGAAAGGGTCGTTCGACCCCCAAAGGGGTCACGACCCCCAGGTTGAGAACCGCTGATCTGTGTGGCTTACAACATTCTAAACTATGAAACAGTGCAAGCGTACAAATGAGCAGAAATCATGGCTGTCCCCAAGGGGAGGCTCTGTGATAGAATACGGATTTGAAGGAGCTTGTGGTATCAGGCTGCTGGGAGAAGGTGGAGGCAGCTCTAGATCTTCTCCTCAGCCTTCCATGGGATCAATCCCAACATCCACCACGTCCCGTGGGATGACTGGTGCGCCTTAGGAAGAGCCACATACCAGCCAGTGGATTAACAGCAGCTGGCCCTTTAAGAGCTGGGCATGCTCTAACTGCTGTCCCTTTGACAGCCAGCTGCCTAACAAACCAACTGTTGGGAACCTCTGCCCTGGGGATGGGAAAGGGGAGTAATGAGGCAGAAATGGCTCAGGAGGTACTGTTGGTCACTCACAGGCTGAGACACACTGCCATAAGGCTTCTGGGTAGAAGAAGGTCTCACTGGGCATGCCCTAGACCAGACTGTGTCTGTGTGCTAAGTGCCTTCTTGTCATTTCTGACTCATGGTAGCTCTATGACTTAATGATCTTCAAAGCATCCTATCTACCAGAGCTTGGCTCAGGCCTTGCAAACGGAGGGTTATGGTTTCCTTGATGGAGTCAATCTATCTCACGTTGGTTTTCCTCTTTTCCTGCTACCTTCCACTTTTCCTTGAATTAGCACCTTTCCCAGTGACTCTTGTCTTCTCATGATGTGACCAAAGTACAACTGCCTCAGTTTAGTCATCTTAGCTTCTAGAGAGAGTTCAGGCTCGATTTGATCTAGAACCCGCTCGTTTATCTTTTTGGCAGTCCATGGCCTCTGTAAACCTCTCATCCAATACATTTGAAACTATTCAACTTTCTTCTTTTCAGCGTTACTCACTGTCCAACTTTCATACCCATACATAGTAACAGGAAATCCTACAGTATGAATTATGTTGATCATACGTGTCAAACTCGCGGCCCTCCAGATGTTATGGACTACAGTTCCCATCATCCCCTGCCAGCATCAAGCTTGCAGGGGATGATGGGAACTGTAGTCCATAACATCTGGAGGGCCGTGAGTTTGACACTTGTGATGTTGATCTTGGTCACCAGAATTTTTTCTAGCTCCTTCATGGTTGTGGCCAGGGTCTTCACAAGGCCTGAGGAGGTGAAGGAGGACAAACTAGTTTTGGTTCTCAGCACAGAAAGGAAAAAAAACTAGGGGACAGGAGGTGGGTTATGGTGGTGCTCAAACCCTACCATCTTGATCTGAGGCCAAGGGAAGGCAGTTCAGCCAAATTAGGTCCTGGTGCATAACGGTCGGGCCCAGGATTTCTACACATGTGAGTACCACACTTGAGATAACAAAATACCTCGATCAAGTTCCATTTGGTTGAATCCAAAGTATCACAAGCAGGGCTCTCTCCTGCCTTTTATTTCCTTCCACAGCTCATGCCTTTCTGAAATGCTGGGGAGGAAGGCAGTCAAGGGACATTCAAGGACATTTTGGAGTGCAATCTGACTGTTTACAATGGGAGAGGAAAATCTACAAAAAAGAGCAAAATGCAGCCCCTCCGCTTGAATGACTGATGGGTTGATTGTGCAACCCACAGTGCTTATCCCCAAGTTTGGATCCAACCCATTACCAAAACTCAACTAAACAGGTCCCACCTTGACCGGGATGTCCTATCTCATCAGATCTGAAGCTAAGTAGGGTCGACCCTACCCAGTATTTGGATAGGAGGCCACCAAAGAAGTCCAAGGTTGCAGCAGAAGGGCAGGTAGTGGCAAACCACCTCTGAACACCTCTTACCTTGAAAACCCTATGGGGTCACCATAAGTCGGATGTGAGCCACCACCACCAAATATGTCATACAAAAACTACATTCAGATAAAATGCATCACAAGCAACCCTAGAAGCGCAATCCTAAGGATACTCCAGTCTAAGCCGATTCTTTTCAATGGGTTTAGACTGGAGTAACTCTGCATAGGATTGCTCTAGAAAAGATGTACCTGGCATTGTTTCTGGATACCTAAAAACGATGGTGCACTTGTAACCCCTTCATCATGTTGAATCCTGTTCATCAAGCCCTTGGAGTCTTCAGGAGCCAACCCACTTGCAAAGAAGAATTGGACTTGTCTGTATCAGTAGACTGTAAATATAAGGACTTGAAATTGCAACCTGAACAGGACCTTGAAGTGTGATGTTAAATGTTGATGTTATATGTTAAGAAAGTAAACCATTTTGTTTTGTTTTTAAATTTGTTGTTGCAAACTCCTTCCAAGTTCTGCCCCACAGAACCCACAGATAGAGGTTACACACTGCTGCCACAAGTGGGATTCCAAGCAAGGTTTTTCTACAATGCAAGAAATACCCCACAGGGTAAGCAAGGATGTTTTCTGAGAGTATGCCTGCCCCAAATTGGTATGAGCAAATATATCTTTTTTGTTGACTGTCATAACTATATATATTTTGGTGACCTATGTTCAGATCTGCCATCATTCTCATTAGTACTCCAAAAATTTTGAGACGCGTATTTCACCACATACATACCAAAAAAACCCCATATTTCTTTCCCTTTTCAAGGAAAAGGATGGCAACGATGTAAAATTTATGCCATTCCACGTCCAGTCACAGCAGGACATAGGTACTAATTCAGATCTGAAACTCTGCTGGAAACCAATCTAACAGCATCCTTAGACCTAGATCATAAAGGACTTTAAAGGTCAAAATTAGCACCTTCAGTGGGCTCAGAAATTAACTGTCAGCTGATACAGTTGATGCTGCTTGCGCTGCTGTTCCACAGCTGTGTTATAAAAAGACAGAAGATGAACATACAAGGTTTCGGATCTGGGTTGTGAAATCCCCGGAGATTTGAGGGGCGGGGCCTGGAGAGGGCGGGGTTTGGGGATCTCCGCAGGATATAATTGTTAGGACAAATATTAGTAATCATAATTCATATTCAGCAGAGCAAAGCGCACAGCAGCAGAGGCGACACGCTGTGAGTTTACATAAAAAGACTAAATGATTCTAAAAAGGAAGGGAATACATGGGTGAAAATAATAAACAGCTTTCTGACTATCTATGCTACGTCTTGACTAGACAGAAGATTAGCTGCCCAATCCAGAGGGGAGATCAACTGTAATAGTAGGAGACCTCCAGGGGCCATCTGGAGTTTGGCAACTTTACTTATATGCAAGGTGACCAGACGTCCCGCTTTTGGCGGGACAGTCCCGCCTTAAACCAATTTGTCCCACCAGTCCCCACGGGGTCTTTTTTTTACTTGTCCTAATTTTTTGAAGGGCTGCCAAGCGACTGCCCCTCTCTGAGCTTCCCTTTTTCCACCCTGTGACAGGGCGGGAAACCGGGGAGCGCCCCAAAAGGCAGTGTGCTCCTGTGGCCGCCAAGACACGACGCACTCCACCCTGGTCCTTAAGGCTTTAAAAGGCGATACCCCATTTTGGTCACCTTACTTATATGGGACTACAAAGGAACTAAATACAAACCAAATATCCTGGGGCAGGATCACGCAAGACCATCCCAGACAAACATTTGTCCAGCCCCAGCTTGAAGACTGCCAGCAAGGGGGAGCTCAGCTCACCACTTCCTGAGGCAGCCGATTCCACTGCTGAACTACTTGCACAGTAAAACTTTAAAATTTATTTCCTATTATCCACCCAGTAGCTTTCTGCCAGTAATTTAATCCTATCCTCTGCTGCCGTTAAAGCTCCCTGCCCTCCTCTAAGCGACAGTTCTTCAAATACTTAACAAGAGCGATCATTCCCACCACCAAGGAAGAGGAGGAGGAGAATTTGGATTTATATCTGGTCTTTCTCAACTGTAAGGAGACTCAAAGCAACTTACAAACTCCTTTCCAACAGACACCTTGTGAGGTAGGTGGGGCTGAGAGAGTTCCGAAGAACTGTGATTAGCCCAAGGTCCCCCAGCAAGCTTCATGGGGAGGAGTGGGGAAACAAATCTGGTCCACCCCATAAGAGTCCACCACTCCTGTAGAGGAGCAGGGAATCAAACCCAGGTCTCCAGCTTAGGCCATTTCCACATGGCCACGCTTGGGGGTGCTTCAGCGTATATATGACGCCGACGCACCCCCCACTAGGGACTGCTTTTGATCCATTGGAGTTTTACTTGTTCTCTGACTTCTCAGACACGCCGCTCAGGGAACACGCCCCCCCTGCCCTGCGCGACAGCTCTGGAGTCGAGGGGCAGTGGGGGCGTGTCCCCTGGCCTGGGCGATGCGCCGGAAGGTCAGAGGGACGGTAAGGCGTTCAGGAAAGGGGGGGAAATGGTGCCTTCCAGCTGCTGTCATTCACACGGCAGCGTTTGGAAGCTGCTGCTTTTGAAAAACGTCACTCAGGGAGCGAGGCTCGGAAACAGCGGCTTCGTGCCGCTCGGGGGTTGCGATGCAGCAGCAGCGGCAGTGTGAACCCCTCCTCAGGGACGCTGTTTTTAGCGTCCCTGGGACGCTGTATTCCGCCTGCGCGGAAACAGCCGAACAGTCCATGGCTCTTAACCACGACAGCCACACAACTCCTCTTTTCCAGACTAAATATTCCCAAATCCTTCAGCTTTTCCTCATAGGGCTTGGTCTCCAGATGGTGTTCTCATCCAAAGTTTTAAATGTATGGTTGTCTTGTGTTGGAGTAGAAGGGTCAATGAAGAGGTGTTCTCGGGGAAAAGCAACCAGCAGAAAGAAAGTAAAACCTTGCTCTATTTGTTCGAAACTTTCCCTTCTGCAGTAGCACAGGACCAACTAACCCAAGACCCAAGAAACATTTTGCTCTTCCCTAGAAGTCTCTGCTCAGGTGCCCAGTCAACAACTAGGCCTTTTGCATGAATAGAATCATTGATAGGTTGATTTAGACTTTCTTTCCTGCCCTGTAAATTCACAGCAGACTACTTACATGTTTAGTAGCATCGTATGCATTGCAATAACATATTTATAACTAAACTATAAAAAATGAGTGCTGAAAATTCAGAATGCCAAGATACACTCCAAGCCAGACTCAAATCGCATTACACCTGTCTATCCTCCAAACTGAATCCAGGAAATAAAATGTCCGGGTAAAAAGGAACTTTGTACAATGTTCTTAAAAAATCCTAAGAAGGAGGAGGAGGAGTTTGGATTTATATCTCCCCTTTCTCTCCTGTAAGGAGACTCAAAAGGGCTTACAAACTCCTTTCCCGTCCTCTCCCCACAACAGACACCTTGTGGGGCAGGTGGGGCGGAGAGAGTTCTGAGAGAACTGTGATGAGCCTAAGGTCACCCAGGAGGAATTTTAGGAGTGGGGAAACAAATCTGGTTCACCAGATAAGAGTCCACCGTTTCATGTGGAGGAGAGAGGGAATCAAACCCAGTTCTCCAGATCAGAGTCCACCTGCTCTTAACCACTACGCCATGTTGTGGCGATTCCATGGGATTCCAAAGATCAGCAAAAGTCTACAACGGCGTTGGTCACGATGCACAGCTAGGGCTGAAATTCCTGAATAAAATAACCTGAATAACCTCCTACGCCACTGCTGCTCCTTTAATGTTCCCTTTTGCTTTAAAGTCAGAATGACCTTACTCAGGTTCCTGGTTTTAGCTTCCTACAGCAGAGATCAGTGCGCTCAAAAGAACATCCATTTATGGGCACGGAGATTCAGAAATGAGAGCAACTGGTTGCTGAACAAGGGAGTTCATGCAGTCAATACTTCTAGCTAGGAGCAGCAGTGGCGTAGGAGGTTAAGAGCTCGCGTATCTAATCTGGAGGAACCGGGTTTGATTCCCAGTTTTGCCGCCTGAGCTGTGGAGGCTTATCTGGGGAATTCAGATTAGCCTGTGCACTCCCACACACGCCAGCTGGGTGACCTTGGGCTAGTCACAGCTTCTCGGAGCTCTCTCAGCCCCACCCACCTCACAGGGTGTTTGTTGTGAGGAGGGAAGGGCAAGGAGATTGTAAGCCCCTTTGAGTCTCCTGCAGGAGAGAAAGGGGGCATATAAATCCAAACCTCCTCCTCCTCCTCCTCCTCTTCTTCTTCTTCTTTCTTTCTTTCTTTCTTTTTTAATTTATTGATTGATTAGACTTATAGGCCGCCTCATCCCCGAATGGCGGCGGCGGCTGCTGCTGCTGCTGCTGCTGCTTCTTCTTCTTCTTCTTCTTCTTCTTCTTCTTCTTCTTCTTCTTCTTCTTCTTCTTCTTCTTCTTCTTCTTCTTCTTCTTCCGAACTGGATTAACTAAGCAGGAATTGTGCCCCATGAGACGAAACCAAGACACACAAATACCAGGGGCAAGCAGACTGCTCCATTGCAATGCATGCAATAAATATGCCGCTGAGGTCTTTAAAAAAAAACAATACCATAATAGCTATTGTGCCGTAATGCTGTAGTACTACAGCAATTATTGATTTTGAACAAAGCTCTTAAAAAGACCTCTGGCGGGACATTATGGGAAAAAGGCAAGGGAAATGGAGGAATGTGTGCAGAAAATGCCCGGTTACAGGCCCGCTGGAAAGACAAATGTTTCTTCAGTCACAGCAGCAAGGAATGCAAATCATTCCATAGTCCAATGAGGAGGATGCACTCTGTCCAAATCTCAATTGGACAGAAACAGGAATTCATTCTTTGGAAAAACGGGGCTTCTGTGCCACACTATAGAAAAGCAGGTTTAACCTTATGTTGTGCAGTGTTATCCAGTTGTATGGTCGTGGTTCTAGTTCATTTTTCTGCCCTGATTGCTTTTCTTAGCACCTGTGGCTGGCATCTTCAGAGGTTCATCTGGTTCAAATCCTCTGAAGATGCCAGCCACAGATGCAGGCGAAACGTCAGGAGAGAATGCTGCTAGAACACGGCCACACAGCCCAGAAACCACACAGCACCCCCAGTGATTCCGGCCGTGAAAGCCTTCGACCAGGCCAAAACTTGCTCTTCATAAAGATGCATTTACTTCCGAACCAACTAAACTCGATCTCTCTTGTCAAATAGATTGAAAGCTTCCTACTGAGCTCTGGGACCCGCCTAAGAAAATGGTACATTTGACTGTGCACCTGTCCCTCATAACCACAAACAGCACAGCCAGTGTCAGGCAATTTATGAACAAAAGAGACCCCCAAGGTACCCACTAGAGCACCTGAGCTTCCAAATAGGCATAACCAGAAGGAAATGAAAACAAGTAAGGTAGAAGGCTCCGAGATCCTATTATCGCTGGCGGCTCTTTAAAGCAGAATGTTCTGTTTACTTTGGAAGCAGCTGCTCCAAGAATGTCTTGTCATTTTCGAAGGAGATTGCAATAGGATTTAAGCCCCCGGGCAATCTAACCATATGGAATTGCTTGCTGTGGGGGTCTTCTCATGCCAGATATATTGCAGAGGGCTCACGCGTGATCCCCTGCCTATCTAATAGATTGCTATCATCATAGAGGGGCATCGGAACGATTGGCAGAATGATTCCTCTCTCGCCCAGCTAGCAGCGATTCAAACTGCCAGCCAGGTAAAACACGCTGTAAGTTCTGTTTTCTTAAAAGCCATGTGCCACTCAGGAAGACGCATCCCACTCTGCAGTCTCCTTTCGGGCTTGGTTTCTGGCTTCACTGGGTAACTCTCTAGAAGCTGGCCATCCTAAGCAGAAGAAGCTGTTGTTCCTTTTGAACCCCACTTCATTTCACTCAATACTAAATTCATGTAGGGTGGTGAGAACCACAAAGGATTGCGAGGAGCTCCAAGCGGACCTTGATAAATTAGGTGAGTGGGCTAAGAAATGGCAAATGCAGTTCAATGTAGCAAAATGCAAAGTGATGCAATATAGGGCAAAATCCTAAACTTCACATACATGCTACAGGGGTCAGTGCTATCAGTCACAGACCAGGAAAGGGATTTGGGCGTCTTAGTTGATAGTTCCATGGGAATGTCAACTCAATGTAGGGCAGCTGTGAAAAAGGCAAACTCTATGCTGGGGATAATTAGGAAAGGAATTGAGAATAAAACTGCAAAGATTGTCAGTGCCCTTTATATAAAGCTGCTGTGGTGCGACCGCACTTGGAGTACTGTGTTCAGTCTCCCTGGTCGCCACATCTCAAAAAAAAGGATATTGAAGAGATAGAAAAAGTAGAGAAGGAAGGGCTTAACGAGGATGATTGAGGGACTGCAGCACCTTCCTTATGAGGAAAGGCTGCAAAGCGTTTGGGGACTCCTTTTAGGTTCTGGAGAGGAGACGCCTGAGGGGAAGGATACAAGGATTGAAGTCTATAAAATTATGCATGGGGTAGAAAATGTTGACAGAGAGAAATTTTTCTCTATTTCTCACAACCTACTCACCGGCAACCAGGGGGCATTCATTGAAAATGCTGGGGGGAAGAATTAGAACTAATAAAAGGAAACACTTCTTCACGCAACGTGTGATTGGTGTTTGGAATATGCTGCCACAGGAGGTGGTGATGGCCACTAACCTGGATAGCTTTTTTAAAAGGGCTTCTCTGGACAGATGATTTATGGAGGAGAAGTCGATTTATGGCTACCAATCTTGATCCTCTTTGATCTGAGATTGCAAATGCCTTAACAGTCCAGGTGCTCGGGAGCAACAGCCACAGAAGGCCATTGCTTTCACATCCTACATGTGAACTCCCAAAGGCACCTGGTGGGCCACTGCGAGTAGCAGAGAGCTGGACTAGATGGACTCTGGTCTGATCCAGCTGGCTTGTTCTTATGTTCTTATGTTCTTAATGGACTTGGGTATGTTATGTGCTCTCTGGGAATTGACAGGTCGGATTATTGCGCCAACCATTTGTATATCTTGAGCGATCCCAAACAACACAGAGCATACTCATTAGCTCGTTTCAATGCCTTGCCTAATGCTATGACATTTGGCAGATACAGTAATCTCCCCTATGAGAATAGGCTATGCCAGTGTAAAATGGCTGTTGTCAAGACTGTCCAACATGTACTTTTAGAGCAGTGATGGCGAACCTATGGCATGGGTGCCAAAGGTGGCACTTGGAGCCCTCTCTGTGGGCACGCACACAGAGTTTGTCATGTGGGGGTGGAAAATCACCCCTACACACACACACACACACACACACACACACACACACACACACACACACACACACACACACACATCTAGGATGGCCTGGGCCACTGAGCATGACGCGGTGCATGCCACCAAGCCGGTGAGCAGGGAGGGACTAGGGCTGTCGGCCTGGTGCTCCAATCCTGCAAGTGGCTAGCTGCCTGGGGCGCAGGGGGCAGGAGATGCTATGGAGGAGGGCATGAGCTGCATGAGGACTTGCATTGGATAGTACAGCAGGCTGGCCCCCTGCCTCGATGCGTGGTGGGGTGGAGGGAAGAGAGACAACCCATTTTTTCTTTCTAAACTAAAAACCTCCTCGTCAGATTCAGGTTAGCTAAACTAAGTTCGCCGGGTTGGCACTTGGCAATAAATAAGTGGGGTTTGGGGTGCAATTTGGGCACTCGGTCTCAAAAAGGTTCGCCATCACTGTTTTAGAGTGTTCTACATAGGATCTTCCACGCTCCATGTATGTTCATAAGAACATAAGAACATAAGAACAAGCCGGCTGGATCAGACCAAAGTCCATCTAGTCCAGCTCTCTGCTACTCACAGTGGCCCAAGAAAATTTTACCCAGGGTGCCTCTTGGGAGCTCTAAGACATGTAGGGATTTCGTGAACGCTAATGGCCTTCATTTAAGGCTATTGCTCCCGATCACCTGGTCTGTTGAGGCATTTGCAATCTCAGATCAAGGAGGATCAAGATTGGTAGCCATAAATCGACTTCTCCTCCATAAATCTATCCAAGCCCCTCTTAAAGCCATCCAGGGTTAGTGTGGCCACTCACCACCTGGGTGGCAGCATACATTCCAAACAATCTGAATCACACGTTGGTGCGAAGAAGTGTTTCTTTATTAGTCCTAATTCTTCCCCAGCATTTCTCAATGAATGCCTCTGGTTCTATGACAGGAGAAAGAGAGAAAAATTTCTCTCTGTCAACATTTTCTACCCCATGCATAATTTTGTAGACTTCAATCATATCCCCCCTCAGCCGTCTCCTCTCCAAACTAAAGAGTCCCAAACGCTGCAGCCTCTCCTCATAGGGAAGGTGCTCCAGTCCCTCAGTCATCCTTGTTGCCCTTCTCTGCATCTCTTTTCTACTCTCAATATCCTTTTGAGATGCAGCCAATCTAACTGGACACAGTACTAAGTGCTGCTCCATTCAATTGCTTTATATAAGGGCACGACAATCTTTGCAGTTTTATTATCAGTTCAAGATCTGTTGAAATATCAGTTCATCCCTTGACAGAGAGGTTATGTGCTCTCAAGTTTCTTCTGACTTACAGTGACCCTACATACTATGCACTGACCAGTAGGACCCATGCTAGCCCAGTCTGATCAGATCTTGGAAGCTAAGCAGGGTCAACCGTGGTTAGTATTTGGATGGGAGACCACCAGAGAAGTCCACGGTTGCTCCACAGAGGCAGGCAAATTGCAAACCACCTCTCAACATCTCTTAACATGAAAATCCTCCAGGCTGGCCATAAATCGACTGAGACTCAATGGGAAAGGAAAATAGAATTCTTTAATGAAGTTCATGATTCCAAACTGTAGCCATTCTCTTCATGGGTTGACCTTGCTGGTTAATGGCGTGAATACAAGCCTCTTTAAGCATCAAGAAGGAAATTAATTTAAAATTCACCGCAAAACCACCCACGTACAAATGCTGATTATCTTGAGTACAACTGCTTTCATTTGCTGAGCTGAGTTCTTTTTTTTATCGGGAGTTTTTGCTGAATAACTACAATGAATAGAATGGAATTGAATGACCTCTCTGGAACATAATAGAAGATCGAGTGAGAGATCCGGCTTTAATGAATATCTTGGAGCAGCAGATGCTTAAATGGAGTTATAATGTGCAGCTTCACTCCTAGACAGGCCAACTTATCTTGACACAAATGTTCGTCCTGAAAGGAAACAGACGGACGCTTTTGAAGATGGATAAAGAACAGAATGAACTTCAGATATTTCTATATATTCCTGTCTTGCAGCAAAGGTTCAGGATTAATATTTGAGTATACAACTGTCCTGATCCAAATAGCTATAGGATGGGCAACAATGAAGAACAGGATAAGGACACACTGACAGTGAATGAAAGGGAACGCCTGTACCAAACTACTCCCTTCAAATCCCATTCGCTCTGTGCCAGGTCAGTGCTTGCACCAAGACAGGGCAGATGTTTAGAATGCAGGACATCCCAGGTTTAGTGTGTGCAGTTTCCTGGGTAAAGGATTTCAGGTACCTGGGAGAAAATTTTGCCAGAGATCATGGTGTGCTTCTGCCAATCAGAGCAGACATGACCAGGTAGTAAAATGCAATTTGTGTCTTTCAAAAACGACTCTGGCTGGACTGGCCTGCTCCTAGAAGAGGAGGTCTATGATAACATTATGCACTGATAGAACTGCTAAATGGAATTGCTTTATTTTGTATTTTGCCATCAAATTGACTTATGGTTAGTGTGACCAGACGTCCCACTTTTGGCGGGACAGTCCCGCTTTTGACTAATCTGTCCAGCGTCCTGCGGGGTTTTAAAAATGTCCTGATTTTTGGAAGGCTGCCGCACTGTCTTCTGGGGCGCTCCCCTTTTCCCGCCTTGTCACAGGGCGGGAAACGGGAGCACTCCAGAAGGCAGCGCGACAGCGCAGGAGGCTGCCACACTGCCAAACCCCTGTTTCCTGCCCTGTCACAGGGGAGCGCCCCAGAAGGCAATGCGGCAGCGTGGGAGGCTGCCACCATACTGCCTTCTGGGGCGCTCCCCTGTGACAGGGCGGGAAACAGGGGAGCGCCCCAGAAGGCAGTGCGCTCCTGCGACTGCGTGCGCATCCCGCTTTGAAAAGGTGGAAATCTGGTCACCTTACTTATGGCACCCCCGGTGGTGATTTCAAGGCAGGAGACAGTTAGAGGTGGTTTGCCATTACCTGCCTCTGTGTCATAACCCTGGTATTCCTTGGAGGTCTCCCATCCAAATTCTTGCCAGGATCAACCCTGCTTAGCTTCTGAGATCTGACAAGATCAGGGTAGTCTGAGCTATCCTAGTCACAGTGAAGTGAATAGCAGGGGACATAAAACCATTCACCTATTGCCCAAGGAGGCTGTCCTGATCTGGATTGCCTGATCTCATTGGATTTTGGAAACTAAGCAGGACTGGTCTTGGTTAGTACCTGGATGGGAGACCAGTGAGGTGGGAGGCTACAGAAAACTACCCCTGTTAGTATGCTGTCTTGAAACCCTTACAGAGTTGTCATAAGTTGGCTGTGACTTGATAGCACTTTCTACCACCAGAGGGGGGATCCAGCAGGTTCTCACAGGTTCCCGAGGGTAGGTTACTAATTATTTGTGTGGGCCAAGAGGGGGTTACTAATTGGTGATTTTGCCATGTGATTTTTGCCTTAGTTACGCCCCTCCTCTCAGCAGAAGCGCGCAGAACTTGAAGCAGTCTAGCAGGAGGTGCACCAGCGTGCGTGGCAGCCTGCGCCTGCGTGCATTCGTTTCCTGCCCAAGGACCGGCGCAGCAGCTGTGTCCTTGCCACAGCCCCACCTAGGAATGCCCCGCCCCCAGAATGCCCGACCACACCCCCATTGTGCCCCGCCCAGCCCCATTGGTGCTACGCCACAGTTTGAATCCCACCACCCTGGGAACCTGTTACTAAAAATTTTGGATCCCACCACTGTCTACCACCACAAGGTATGCATGGTGTCGTCCACAGTATTCCCCTGAGAAGCAAAGAAAGTGGTCTCTAAAGTGTTACAGGCTCAGTGCTTGACATCTGCTTAAAGGTAACAGGTAGTACGAAAGACAGGGTTGCCACGCTGAGCAACTGGCGGAAGGCTTGGGGGTTTGCAAATAGTAGAGGGGCAGCATCACAAGCATGATGGTGTCACTTTCAGAGAAAACCCAGAAGTGACGGAGGCAGCTGTAGGAGTCACCGGAAACTCTGTGGTTTTACCACAGTCCTTACATCCAAGTCAGAAGGTGAGAGGGATGCAGAGGTATACTGGGAGGAAATGGCACCAGGGCAACATGTGCTCTGGGCGTCCCCCCCACACACACCCTTCACCCCGTGCCCCTTTATCTTTGGAAGCCACAGGCCAGTTCCCACCCCCTCCAGGGAGGCCGGGGAGGGCAGGAACCAGCCCCTGCAGGGAGGCCAGGGGGGCGGGGTGCTGCAGCAGGTGCCACAATGGCAGGCCGGCTCCTGCCCTTCCCGGCCTCCCTGGGGGGCAGAAGCCGGCTTGTAGCTGCAGTGAATAACTCACACCCTGGCATGGGGGGGGGAGCCACCAAGTGCCGGCCGACTTGCCGCACCATGGGAGAGGCCAGGCCTGGTGCCCCCTATGGTGTGCGCCCGGGGACATGGGTTACCCCATGTCCCCATTAGTGGTACGCCACTGGAGGGACGTTCCAAAGAATGGGGACAGGATGGAAAGACACAGCACAAAATGGATTTTCCAGTCATTATGGCGCCACTGGACTAAAATCTTAATCTCCTACTCCAGACCAACATGGCTACCTGCATGAAAAACTAAATAAAATAACCACGTTTCTTACTGGCTTGTCGTTTGAGCAACCCTAAAACATTTTCCAAGGGTCTTGTTGATAGACAGGCTTTTGGTACATTCCAAAAAAACCCGCATTTTGTCAGTTTAAAATTAATTGAAGCCATTCTTCTCTTTTTAAAAAAACAGAACCTTTTTTCCCAGGCATCTGGGAAAGGTTACAATGGCGAGGTGCTCTTTGTGATTTCCTATCGATCCAAATATGTTCTCTAATTGTGGGCTTATTTCTTGGTGGCTGTTCGTTCAAGCCAGGCCACGTTGTGCCGTTTCAATTCCATTCTGAAAAGCCTGAAAGCAGGGAGGATAGCTGAAGGAGGCAAAAAAACCCCTTTTAATTCCCATAGGGCACCAGAGAGAGATTCAGTAGCTTACAGAGCGAGAGGGAAACCGTCCAGGAATGCTGACTTCCAACCTTATTGAATGCAAATATTTCAATCCCCCCCCCCTTTGTTTAGAAGAGAGTATTTTTAGATCCTTCCCTCCAGACTGCAGGGGGCTTCAAACTATGGCCCTCCAGATGTTCATGGACTACAATTCCCATCAGCCTCTGCCAGCATGGCCAAGTGGTAGGGCTCATGGGAATTGTAGTCTGTGAACATCTGGAGGGCCATAGTTTGAAGACCCTCTAGAGGCTTGCTAGTTTGGGGGGGCCCTGGAGGGATAAAGATTCCATGCACTTTATCGGTCACCATGCACTTCCTCTCCCCACGGAATACTGTGGGGTTAGAGATAACTTCCAAAAGAGACATCTTGGGCAGTGGTGGGATCCAAACATTTTAATAACAGATTCCGATGGTGGTGGGATTCAAACAGTGGTGCCGCCGCACACACGCACCTCCAGTCCCTATTGGGCAGGGAGGTTGCTTTAGTAACCCCTTCTCAGCACTCAGAAAAAATTAGTAAATTAGTGAGAACTGGTTGGATCCCACCTCTGATCTTGGGCCTTCTCCTCCTCCTGCCAACGTCCTTTTTGAGCCGCCTACGACACCCATCAATGCCAGCGCCGGAAGTCATTCCCCCTTTTTCTGTTCAGTTTCCTCCTGCAACCCGTCTGTTTTCTGTCCAGGTCTGTTTTCTGTTCAGCTTCCTCACGCAATCCATTAAGTTGATGGCACCAAAGCAGAACAAATACCATAAATGCATCAACGCTATCCAGCAACAGGCGATAGATGGGTAGGAGTCAACACAACCCATTCATCACTCCTCGGTTAGTAATAACCACGTACGTTTTCATTTGTGCGCTGTTTAATTATGCACCGCAGGTGCCTTTCAATATACAGACTCGTCAGCACCAGGCATTCTTCATCTCTCGCATTCACTTTCTATTCCACTTCACATCTCTCTTTCCCACTTGCACCCAGTGGGAGAAATGCCTGGCCTCCACTGACACCAGGTGATTTGTTTCTGGACTGCACCAAATCAAATAAGGGGGGGGGATCTCCTGAGTGATTTCCCATACAACCCCCCCACCCACCCCCACAAACAGAAAACCTAATGTCAAGGTTTCTTCCTAACCTGACAGCAATCTAGGTTTAGAGTCTTTTTTAATTGCCACTCACAGGCAGATGTACCCTGTTTCCCCGAAAATAAGACATCCCCTGAAAATAAGACGTAGTCGAGGTTTTGCTGAAGTGCGAAATAGAAGGCATCCCCCGAAAGTTAGACGTAGCAAAGTTTTTATTTGGAAGCACGCCCGCCGAACAGAACACAGAAAAATAAGACATCCCCTGAAAATAAGACATAGCACATCTTTGGGAGCAAAAATTAATATAAGACACTGTCTTATATTTGGGGAAACACAGTAGTATGTGTGTTTTTTCTGACCTTTCTCCAAGGTGAAGAAGAAGAAGAGTTTGGATTTATAGTCCACCTTTCTTTCCTGTAAGGAGACTCAAGGTGGCCTACAAACTCCTTTTCCCTCCTGTCTTCACAACAGGCACCTTGTAAGGCAGGTGGGTCTGAGAGAGTTCTGAGAGAACGGTTACTAGCCCCAGGTCACCCAGCAGGAATGTAGGAGTGCAGAAACACACTGGTTCACCAGATAAGCCTCTGCTACTCAGGTGGAGGAGTGAGGAATCAAACCCAGTTCTCCAGATTAGAAGCCACCTGCTCTTAACCACTACACCCCGCTGGCTTCCAGGATGGTATACACTATTTTCTTTTTTCTCCTCACAAAAATTCTGTGTCATAAGGTAGGCTGAGAGAAAACAATTGGGCAGAGTGATTTCTATCTGGCAACGTCAGCTTTTTGAATCATGAAAGTCTCTACTCTGGGAAATGCTGTTAGTCCCTAAGGCCATGGTGGCGAGCCTTTGGCACTCCAGATGTTATGGACTACAATTCCTATCAGCCCTTGCCAGCATGGCCAATAAGGTACTATCGGGGATGAATGTTGTTCAGAAAACAGACAAACACAGCAACCAATCTGAAACAGCTCGACTGAATTTTCCTACAAAATGTGTTGTCCCCAAAGGGTCTTTAAAAATCAGGGGCAACCCCACAGAACAAGAACACCTGTACCCACACCGTAATGGCAAAAGGCATTGTAAGGTTGGCATTGTAATGCCAACCCTGTGTCCACTCCGCCGCACTCCGTGAAATATCTCACTCCAGCTGCAAATTGGGCACCTTCATATTGGAACGGTACTCAAAGACTTCCCAGGTTTCTGAACGGTTCGGCTCTCCCCGAACCCATCCCTTTCAATTGTGTCCCCAACCTGCCTCCTCCATTCTTCCTTCTCCTGACTCTTTTCTCCTCCTCCCCTTCTTTATTCAGGGCTGGCTGCGTGGACCTTTTTGGAGTGCAACTCCCATTAATGTCACTCCAACTTATGCACCCGGTGTGAAAAGGGAGAAAAGGTCCGCTGGAGCGGAGCTAATTAGCCTCTTCTTTAGAAGTCGGGGCTTGCAATTGCACAGGGATCAGAAACCTGCTGTCAGTCAAGGCGCGTCTTTCATTCCCAGACGAGGCAAGCCACCCTCAGCTTGCAGAGGAGCAAAGATCATTCCGTGGGGGGCTTCGAGGCCTAGGAAAACACATCTTTTGCGTCTCTGGGAACGCTCAGGTCAGAGGGCGGCTTTGAAACACCTCTCGTGGGTCCCAGCTCATAAAATATGCAAACAACGTTAACTGCCAGGGATACCCCAAGGCAGTGTGTTGTCAGGAGGGAGAACAAGGTGGGAGAGGGGGGGTGTATCTGGATATAACCTCGGCAGAGTCCGTAGCGGCTTTGGTTGGTTCCGTGTCTTAGAAAGGGACTGCTTGGGGTCCTTTCTAGTAGAAATTGATTCCCCAAATAATTGAAGGGAGGGTAGCCAGCCTTTTAGGAGCACTGTGGACAGTTGGGAGATTCTCCAAACCAGTGTTGCTGACACGGTGGTGTGTTACACACTTGAGGCCTGCTCCATACTGAGTGTCTAGCCCCTTCCCATTGGATTCTTGGTTACACACTAAGTTGAGCCTCTTCAGAATTCACTGTGGCTCAAATCAGAGTTGATCTGGCCTTGTGCAGGTGATCGGGAGCAGCAGCAGCAGCAGAAGGCCATTGCTTTCACTTCCTGCATGTGTGCTCTCAAAGGCACCTGGTGGGCCACTGCGAGTAGGAGAGTGCTGGACTAGATTAGGCTGACCAGACGTCCCGCTTTTGGCGGGACAGTCCCGCTTTTCAAACAATTTGTCCCGCGTCCTGCGGGTTCTTCAAATTGTCTTGATTTTTGGGAGGCTGCTGCACTGCCTCTGGGCTGGCCGTTTGCTGCCCTGTGACAGGGTGGGAAACGGCAAGCCCCAGAAGGCAGTGCGCTCCTGCGGCTGCGAGCGCACAGCCACCTCCACCCCCCATTCCGGATCACAAAGGTGACCATCTGGTCACCTTAGACTAGATGGACTCTGGTCTGATCCAGCAGGCTCTTTCTTATATTCTTCTGTTTATATGATCCATGGTTTCCAAAGTGGGGGGCAAAGTGTGGCTCCCCCTCCTTCTGCAGAGAAAGTGAAGGGAACAAGCATGTGTTTAGCCTGATGTGGTTTTTCTCACCCCTCCTCACCTTCCCGCCTCTTCCATCCACCTAACAACAGTTCCTACCACTCCTCAGGCCAACAGAGCAGCTCATTTTAAAAAACTGTCCAAGCCCCCCCCTCCACACACACACACACACAGCAGCAGCAGCCAACACAGGAAGCAGTGGGTAAGCAAAATGGTGGCTGGCTAGGTTGGGGAAACTTTGCATGCAAAATTCTTCCCAGTTTAAACTAAGGTGACCAGATTTTCACCTTTTTAACGTGGGACGCGCACATGTGCACATGGCCACAGGATGATTCTGTTACAGGAAACCGGGAGTTTTGAAGGCAAAAGGCAGCCTTCAAAAAATCGGGAGAATTAAAAAACCACGTGGGATGCGGGACAAATTGCTCAAAAGCGTGACTGTCCCGCCAAAAGCGGGACGTCTGGTCACCTTGGTTTAAACAGACAACCTTTGGAATAATAACCCACTCTGAGGAAAAGAGCCTCATGGCAAGCAGAAAGTACACAGAAGGCCTGTGGTGTCATTCCCAGTCAAATATCCAGAAGAAATGTTATAATCGTAGCGATTTGGGAAATCCCTAGAGTGGCACATGCTGCCATGACATCACTTCTGGAAATGCAACTGGAAGCGACATCATGGTGTTGCCTGTTGCCAGTCGCTCTCTACTCCATCCCCCCCCCCATTTTTGCTTATGTTGGTCAATGGACGGACAGGATGTGGGGACGGGAGATTGCCCACCATGGCGAGCAACCTGACACTCTAGCTTGAATGATGTGTCTGTGATCTACTGTATGCACATCCCTGAAGTCAATACACCCCTCTGCTTTTTTACTGGGGAATGCTTTAGAACTCAAAAGATGAGTTGAAGGTTCATGAGGGTAACAGGGTCAGGATTTCCAAGAAAGATCTGAGTACTAGATTAATGCTGGCATAGACAATCATGCAAGTTGAGGGGGGCCAGCCACTGGCCTGGTGTCAAATCTGAATTTCGGTCAGTTAATAGCACCAGTGGATCATAATAAAGGTCCCTCTACTCTGGCATCTGGTTTCACACCCTGCTTATTCTAATGCTATTGGAAGATTGATAATCAAGGAATCAAGGCAAAGGGGTGAAAAGGGGGATTTTTCACTGTGAAATTGTCCACACTTTACTTTATGATCGAGCTCAGTTGGCCACGCATGACAGTTCTGCGAACAAATGAAGCAGAACATCACCCAGCAGCTATATAAGACAGTTCACCAGAGGGATCAATCAGTTGTCATGTTTCTGCTGGCCAGACTTCAAAAACAAGGGGTAGGGTTGTTAAGCACTTGGCATGGTTCCATTCATGGCTGTCTGGTGGAGGGTCTTGGTCGTCACCTGAGAAGCTTACAAGTTGTACAGGCCTAGTCTACGTGGAGGTCAGCTTGGATTGCCAGCCCCTTCCCTGTACCATCAATGGGGTAGAGTTTCCAGAGTTAGGCTGGGAAACCCCTGAATATTTAGGAATTAAGTCGGTGGAGAACAGGGACCTCACTGGGATACAATGGCAGAGTCTACCCCCCCAAAGCATCTATTTTCTCAAAGGGGGGCTGTTGGCTGGAGATGTGCTGTAATTCCAGGGGAAACCCAGATCCCACCTAGCAGGAAGCGTCCCTACTTCTCAGCCATATTGTCCTGTATTCTATCATTCCCTTAAAGGGTTAGAAAAGGTAACAAAAGGGAGGGGGGAGGAAAGAGATAATTTAACCCAAACTGCAGAGAAACAGAAAAGCTGATTGGGAGGTTGAAACAATATTTAAATCATTCCTAGACACCACTTTTGGATCTTTCACTTAAACCCGCATTGATGCAAAGGTATGAGCCTGCATGTTTTTGGTTCTTTTAGGTATCACCTATATTTCAAAATAGTCCAAAATCTTTCTGTGTGGTTTAGTGGTTAAGAGCAGGTGGATTCTTATCTGGAGACCTGGGTTTGATTCTCTATACCTCCACCTGAGCAGTGGAGTCTTATCCAAGATGACCAGATTTTCACCTTTTTAAAGCAGGACACACGCGGCCGCAGGAGCGCATTGCCTTTTGGGGCGCTCCCCGGTTTCGGCGGGAAATGAGAGTGCCCAGAAGGCAGTGTGGCAGCCTTCCAAAAATCGGGACATTTAAAAAACCCTGCGGGAATCGGGGCAAATTGGTTAAAAGCGGGACTGTCCCGCCAAAAGCGGGACGTCTGGTCACACTAGTCTTATCTGGTGAGCCTCATTTGTGTCCCCACTCCTATATTCCTGCTGGGTGACCTTGGGCTAGTCATAGTTCTCTCTGAACTCTCTCAGCCCCACCTACCTCACAAGGTGACTGTTGTGGGAAGGGAAAGGGAAAGGAGTTTGTAAGCCACCTTGAGACTCCTTACAGGCGAGAAAGGCAGGGTATAAATCCAAAGTTCTTCTCAACTGCCTTCTTGTTTAAATTCTTTTTAAAATAATGGAATCTGGAAAGCTTTCAAAATTTGCTTGTTTAATGCCAGTTGGGACATAAACATAACAGTTAATGCCTACTGAATAAACATTCACTGACATTCTAAATCATCAAGAATGGCTTGCCAACAGCTGCAGATTAGAAAAAAAATACTTTTTATCCACTTGTTTACTTTTTGTCCACATGTTTACTATTATTCAAAAATTCTAAAATGATACTGGATGCTCAATTCCCCATATCAAAGGCACCCAAGGTAGTGCAGAAATGGCAGGATAACAGCCAAATGGAACAGCAATGGTATCAAAGTTGCAGATGACAATCCTATGGTGGTGGTGGTGGTGGTTGTTTAGATTTCAAGCTGATTGCAAAGTGCTCTCTTTAAAACAAAACGTTTCCAAACTCATAAATCCCTGAAGCCTTGAGTTCTTATGACCTAATTTGAAACATACTGAGAAAACACGGAGTGATCATTCAAAGCTAATTGAAAATGATCAGTCAGTGGCTGCAGGTTAGGGGGGAAAAAAGAGTTACTGAACCCCAAACACTAAACTAGAGGGATCAGTTTTAATGTCTGTTATTTTTCACCAGATCACCAGAAGTTCAAACCGATTCTGGCAATCATTATTTCATCCTTCAGCTGAATAGAACTGACTTTGAACCAATCTCATCAGACCAGAAATATGCAGAATTTTTGTGCGTCTGTAAATAGGGCTCCCAACTTCCAAATGGTTCCACCATCTTATTAATTCAGTTGGGGTAGGTGCACCTGAAGTCAGGGTACCTGATTGTGCAACCCAAACATTGTATTTATAATTGTGTGTTCATGATCAAGCACGTGTGTAGAGGTTGCATTGAAACTAAGGTGACCAGATGGTCACCTTTGTGAACCGGGACGGGGGGTAGGCGGCTGCGCGCGTGCCTGCAGGAGCGCCCGGTATTCTGGGGCTTGCCGTTTCTCGCCCTGTCACAGGGCGGGAAATGACAAGCCCCAGAAGACCATAATCCTGCCGCTGCGTGCGCAGGAGGCTGCCACACTGCCTTGTGCCCCAGAAGGCAGTGCGGCAGCCTCCCAAAAATCGGGACAATTTAAATGACCCGCGGGACATGGGACAAATTGTTTGAAGGTGGGACTGTCCCACCAAAAGCAGGATGTCTGGTCAGCCTGATTGAAACAGATGAGTTAGAAACTAGAAAATATAAACATAAATTTTTGCTATATTGAGTTTATTGACCTTTATTGAAAGAAATTTGTGAAATATAGGCTGCCATTGAGCTGGTTGAGCCAGTAGGTGCAGGTTTTTCGTGATGACTGACTTCCAATGGTGACTGGAGACCTCCTAGAATTATGACTGGTCTCCAGATGATCGAGACAAGGACTTCTGGAGGAAATGGCTGCTTTGGAAGTGGAAGAAGAAGAAGAGTTTGGATTTATATCCCCCCTTTCTCTCCTGTAAGGAAATTCAACGGGACTTACAATCTCCTTTTCCTTCCCCACCCCTCCACAACAAACACCCTGTGAGGTGGGTGACACTGAAAGAGCTCCAAAGAACTGTGACTAGCCCAAGGTCACCCAGCTGGCGTGTGTTGGAGAGCACAAGCTAATAAGCCTCCACAGCTCAAGTGGCAGAGCGCGGAATCAAACCCAGTTCTCCAGATTAGAGTGCACCTGCTCTTAACCACTACACCATGTTGGCTCTCAAGTTGGGCTGTATGGCATTGTACCTTGCTGAAGCTTCTCCCTTCTCCATCCACCACTTTTCCAAGGCTCCATTACCAAAATCTCCAGGTATTTCCCAACTGAGAACTGGAGTCCCTGCTTTTAAATGTTGAGAGCCAGGGCATCCCTGATATAAATAACCACAAAGACCCAGAGGGGTAGCAAGGGGGAAAGCGCCCCAGTGCACTAATGCGTCCTCCGCCCCCCGTCCCGCCCTGGAATGCCCCATCCTGCGCTAGAACATCCCCGGAACACCCCTGCCATGCCCCTGGAACACGGTGCATCCCACCCACCCACCTGTCCCCTTGGAGCTACGCCTCTGCAAAGACCTCATCTCTGGCAGCTCAAGCTTGTTTGAGGATGGGCTCAGACTTGGTTACAAGAGCCTGTTTCTTTTCTTTCTCGAAAAGATCCTCTTTTATTTATCCTTTGCAGCAGAAGGCAGGATTTCTCCTTCCTATGGCGAATTAAACAAAGGAGCCCCGAGAAGGCGGCCTCTTCAGGGACCGCAAAATTGCAGCCTCCATAAGCAAACCAATTGCCTGTGAACTGGCTCTTACAGGCTCTCTGTTAAGTGGGAAATTAAGGATGGAAGTAATAAAGTTATAAATGGAGAAACATCCTTGGGAACTGACCGGTACATTTTCTCGGTGGCTGACTGCCAAGAGCACGCCCGCTCTCCTCAGCCACACTCTTCGGATGGAATAAATTTAGCATTTAAATCACAGCCGGTGATGTGAAGGGCATAAATAGCACACTGGAAGGTAAACTCGTTATTTTCATCTAACTTTTAATGGAAAGGGAGCATTGAAGTTTGGGTCCCTGGAGACTTGGGGGGGGGGGGGGGAATCAGCAGAGACTTTGAAACTTGCCGCAACCTTATACAGCTATGGCTCCTTGCCAGTGTTCAATTCCCACAGATGTCTATTATGGCCTCCTTTGTTTTACTCCATCTTGGATCCCCCATAAATTGTCAATGAGGAGAACAGGAGCTATACCAAACACCAGAGAAAAGTGAAAAAACAGAGATAAAACAAATCCCTCATGTGCTTCAACTGTATTCCAGAGGGCAATTTTATATGGTCAGACTCAAATTGCTCCTTTCTCCCACACGGAGGGATGACAGGAAGAATACCCCAAACTGTGAGTGCAAATTTTTATTTTGTTCAACAATTCACTTTTTGCATACTTGTCTCCTTTACCATAATGTTGCCATTCACTATGACAGTGATTTTCAGCCTATGGATCAGGACCCTCAGGGAGGTCATGGAGCTACACTTGCTAGTTATGAGTCCTTAAAGGGCTGTTGTTTTGTCTTGCTTTGAGAAGGGCTTGTATTTCCTGGCAACCAGCTAAGAGGGCTGTGGGTGGGGATGGGAGGCTATGAAGCTGGTGGTAGCATCATGTCACTTCTGGTTAAAAAAAACTGGAAGTGACAGAGGTAGCTCTAGGAGTTGCCAGAATTTCTACGGTAAAACCATAGAGTTTCTGGTGATTCCTAGAGTTATCACATGTCACTTCCATTTTTTACAGGAAGCAGCATAATGTCACAAAGTGGTGGCAGATAATGGGAGCTGAGGGCAGGCATCTCCTGCCCCCACTGGGGGGAACAGGACCCCTATTCTTCACACCACCTGTTGAGTGTCTTGTGTAGTCCTTCACTTGACACAATAACATTGTAACTTTCAGTCCTCTTCTGCCACATGATTGTGATGTCACATGATTGCAGCTTACTGGATTTCCCCACTGCTACCTTGTCCCAAGTCTGGAAAGATTGAGGAGAGGACTGCCACATTAAGAAATCAGGTATACAAATGTCATTATTCCTCCAGTTCAATCCACCTGGAATGACAAATAAGTCTGAGTCTAATGTAACTATGGCAAACTAAACTCATTATATATAGCCAGAAGTGGGATCCAGCAGGTTCTCACAGGTTCCTGAGAGTATTTGTGTGTGCCGAGAGGAGGTTACTAATTGGTGATTTTGCCAAGTGATTTTTGCCTTTGTTACGCCCTTCCTCCGCTCCTCAGCAGTAGTGTGTAACCCCCATGCCCAGAATGGGTTGGCCCAGAATGGGTTGACCCAGAAAGGGGTGGAGTCTGAAGGGAAGCAGAATGCTGCAGAACTCAGAGCTCTTTGGAGAAGACAAGGCTACCAGACTTGGACCTTGATTTCTATAAGCCCTTAACACCTTGTTAAGGTAATTGCAATATTGTTGGGAACTACTGGAAAGGTAGTTGTTGTTTTTGCTATGTTGTAAATGTTGGAGTTTATTGTTTCAGGGTTTTCTTTTTGTGGTTGTAATGGGTGAGAGTTCTCCTGGACACCTTCATCATGTTGCATCCTGTTCATCAAGCCCTTGGAGTCTTCAGGAGCCAGCCTACTTGCAAAGAAGAATTGCACTTGGCAGTATCAGTAGACTGTAACTAGAAGGACTTGAAATGCAACCTGAACAGGACCTTGAATTGTAATGTTAAATGTTGATGTTTAATGTTATTTGTAAAGAGAAGTAAACTGTTTTGTTTAAATTTGGTTCTTTGCAACTCCTTCCAAGTACTGCCCCACAGTACTGCACAGAACTTGAAGCAGTCTAGCAGGAGGTGCACCAGCGTGCGTGGCAGCCTGCGCCTGCGTGCATTCGTTTCCCGCCCAAGGAGCGGCGCAGTGGCTGCGTCCTTGCCACAGCTCTGCCCAGCAATGCCCCGCCCCCAGAATGCCCAGCCAGCCCGTCGTGCCCCGCCCAGCCCAGCCCCATTGGCACTATGCCACTGTTTGAATCCCACCACCATGGGAACCTGTTACTAAAACTTTTGGATCCCACCACTGCATATAGCCCTTTAATCAAGGTTGGTGAAAAAAAATCACCCATTGTTTAACTTATAAGGAAAAGAAATCTATTCCATTTGAGAAGAGATAGAGATTTTCCACACTTTAATATTGCATCTGGCTGTGCATTTGGTGAGACATGCTCCAGCTAGATCCGAGCGCGTTTCCTTTGTAACTGTGAAGTTCTTTCTTACAGAGGCTGCCAACTTCATTACAGAACCTGATCGTGCATGATGGGGTCAGCTTGTGGAGCAAAATACAACTCTTTCAGACCATCCCAGAGAGTGAGAGTGTACAGTGAATGTGCCTGAGGGAAGTGTGTTGTGGCAGAAGGCCCCGATCCTAATACACATTCCATAGCCTGCCTGACCCAGCAGTGGCGTAGGAGGTTAAGACCTCGTATATCTAATCTGGAGGAACTGGGTTTGATTCCCAGCTCTGCTGCCTGAGCTGTGGAGGCTTATCTGGGGAATTCAGATTAGCCTGTGCACTCCTTCACACGCCAGCTGGGTGACCTTGGGCTAGTCACAGCTTCTCGGAGCTCTCTCAGCCCCACCTACCTCACAGGGTGTTTGTTGTGAGAGGGGAAGGGCAAGGAGATTGCAAGCCCCTTTGAGTCTCCTGCAGGAGAGAAAGGGGGGATAGAAATCCAAACTCTTCTTCTTCTTCTTCATATGTCATTCTGAAGTAAGCCATTCATCAACAGTATTTCTATAAAGACAAAGTGAATCAGAATGCTTGCCCCAATGTGGATCCAATGTGTATTCTTTGCCTTTTCCCTGAAACTCTAGGTCACACCAATGAAAAATGAACAAAAAACCATGGAACATTCAGGCATAAGAGTATTCTTGCAAAATTATCATTGGGGAAGAGATCAGAAGCATTCCTGATTTTTGCCTGCATCTCGGTCAACTTCTTTCTGAAACCAGTATCCGTAAGGAGAGAATGCAGATCCATAGGGCAATTAATAATTGTTGGGAGGCAGGTTTACCAGGCGGTGATTGGTGTCCATACGTGATGATGTCTCTTACAACGTAGTGCAGGAGTGCCAGTATCGCACCAGGGTAATGATTTATTGCTTCCCCCAAAACTCTATAAGAACCATGGAGTTTGGGGGCAAGTCCTAGAGCATCCACCTGGTGTTGTGCAGATACTTCCACGTCATGCTGGAAGTGACATAATCACATATAAGCACGAAACTCTGCCCTCTAGACCTGCCTCCCAACATCTCCTAGGAACAATGGTAGACATCAGTGGAGGGCTTTTCTTCAGCCACTGTTAATTACCCTATAGGTCTGTATTTTTACCTTATGGATACTGGTTTCAGAAAGAAGACAGAGGCAGATTCCACATGGGCCAAAAACAGCGGTGTGAAAATGGTGTGAAAACAGTGTAAACCCTGAAGAAGAAGAAGAAGAAGAAGAAGAAGAAGAAGAAGAAGAAGAAGAAGAAGAAGAAGAAGAAGAAGAAGAAGAAGAAGAAGAAGAAGAAGAGGAGGAGGAGGAGGAGGAGGAGGAGGAGGAGGAGTTGGGATTTATATTTCCTTTCTCTCCTGTAAAGATATTCAAAGGGGCTTACAAACTCCTTTCCCTTCCTCTCCCCACAACAGACATCTTGTGAGGCCGGTGGGGCTGAGAGAGTTCTGAGAGAACTGTGACAGGCCCAAGGTCACCCAGCAGGCTTCATGTGTAGGAACGGGGAAACAAATCCAGTTCACCAGATAAGAATCCACTGCTGATGCGGAAGAGTGGGGAATCAAACTCCAGATTAGAGTCCACCTGATCTTAATCACTGCACTACACGAGTACACACTGGATCCACATTGGCATTCATGTTATTCATACTGCTGATGTATGGGTTACAATTTGCATCAAATGCATTCAACTCATGTATAAAACACTGTCCAAATGTGCATCGCGTTCACATCCAACTAAGTGAATTTTGCGACATCCCTGGAAGGCTGTGGAACAGAAAGCACCTGACGCAGCAAAAACTGCCGAACGAACACAGGATGAAAGGAGCAACATTTATCCAACTGTAAATAGAACAAGAAGATGGCAGTCCCCATTAATTAGGATGAACGCTATTACTGTTAGCTCAATAGTACAAGAATTGGGGACAATGTGGCACATCATGGGAAATGGCTTTAGAAGTAATTTGGACTGGACGTGGGAATAGATCAGCTGAATTGCAGGATGGACAGCAAGCGCTCTGAACAGTAGCAAGCCTTGTGGTGGGATATAAAGTATTAAGGGTGAGCTGGATGAAATGGAAAAGACTGTGGGAAATAAAGATCTTCAGAGAAGAATGCTGTACACCGGCCAGAGAATTTCATCCTCTGTTGGCCAAAGTTAAAGGTCACAAAACCAGAGAAATTCTCAGCCAAGTGTTTCTTTTTTTAAATTGTGAACATGCAAACAAAGGACGCCACGGTGTGTGAATGTGTCTGAGAGTTTCATTTAAGGCAGGGGAACTTCAAACATTGAGCTAGATGGCATTTTTGGGATTTCTGAGAATAGAGTTAGAAAGAACACAAAATGGCTGTCATGGGTGAGGGGATGAGCGCACCACAAAATGGCTGCCATAATTGGCTAGTGTTAGGCACAAAATATTGCGTCATTCCAATCTAAGCATCATCCTATGATGAAAATAGGAATCTCTGGCCCCTTCCGCACACACAAAATAATGCAATTTCAAACCACTTTCACAACTGTTTGCAAGTGGATTTTGCTATTCCGCACAGCTTCAAAGAGCACTGAAAGCAGTTTGAAAGTGCATTATTCTGCATGTGCGGAATGAGCCTCTGAGTGGGTGTTCCCTGCACCAAAGTGATGCTACCTATACCCTCCTGGAGACTTTCTGTTCCAGGGTAGGGTTGCCAGAACTCCCACTCCCATTCAGCCAGCTGGCAGGGGAACTTACCAGCAGCAAACTGAGGCCTAAGGTGCTCAAACTGAGGCCTAAGGTGCTCACAAGAAGTCATATCCTCACGTCTCCAGTGATCTAAAAACGCTCTTGTATTTGGGGAAAATATCGATGGTTAAAAAAAATGGTTTCTACCATAGAGTTTTGCCCAGATAACAGAACATCCTCGTGGTACCAGCAGTATGTCACCATTGCAGGGTATGGAGGCAGGAGGAAACTTACCAGCAGCCAATTGTGTGCTAGTCCTCTGTTGCTGGTGATATGTCAACATCACTTCTGGTGAGCACATGTCAACATGTCACCAGTGACAGAGAACTAGGCCTCAACTTGCTTCCAGTAATCCCACCCGCATTCCCTGCAGGTTGCCAGAGAGTGCCTTCCAACCCTATTCCAGTGAGATGGAAGAAAGCCAGGACGGGGATTTGCCTTTTTCTTTGGGATAGCATTAGGAATTAGAGCTCCAAGGAATAATTCCAGTGAGTGCTATCACACCCATGGGCGCTGTGTTGGGGATTATGGACACAAGGAATAGCAACATATTTCCAGCAGTGTGTATGAATTAATGTACTAATGTAGTACTGGCTACAGGTATCGATCATCTGCCCTTTCATCTTAATAGGAAACAAAAATTCCAGGAAAAAAGCATGACTTGTTCAGTTTCCCGTAAGCTATATACGGATGCCATTTTGTAGCTTTTTTCCAGTCTATGCAGCCCAGCCCAGTCCAAATCACATAGCCATGTTGCTCCCAATTAGCATTTCATCATTTTAGAAATGAAGGAGGACTCTGAGCATAGATCACCAAAGGTTTTCCGTAAGTAACGTAGTTCCTATAATAAATAATAGGTGAGAACACAGCTTGCTGGGATTTGCAGTCCGAAAGCAAAAGAAATAGGAAGCAGATATGACTTGTGCTTAGACAACCTGCAGCTCTCCAGATGTTCATGGACTACAAATCCCATCAGCCCCTGCCAGTGTAACCCCCATGCTCAGAATGGGTTGACCCAGTAAGGGGTGGAGACTCAAAGCAGCAAAAGACTGCAGAGCTCATGTAGTTTGGAGGAGACAAGGCTACCAGACTCGGACCTTGGTTGTATAAGCCCTTCACACCTTGTTAAGATAACTGCAATGTTGTTGGGAACTACTGGGAAGGTAGTTGTTTATTTTTGCTATGTTGTAAATGTATGGAGTTTATTGTTTCAGGGTTTCTTTTTGTGGTTGTAATGGGTGAGAGTTCTCCTGGAAACCTTCATCATGTTGAATCCTGTTCACCAAGCCCTTGGAGTCTTCAGGAGCCAACCCACTTGCAAAGAAGAATTGGACTTGGCGGTATCAGTAGACTGTAAATATAAGGACTTGAAAATGCAACCTGAACAGGACCTTGAAGTGTGATGTTAAATGTTGATGTTATATGTTATATGTTAAGAAAGTAAACCATTTTGTTTTTAAATTTGTTGTTGCAAACTCATTCCAAGTTCTGCCCACAGAACCCACAAGCTGAGGTTACACCAGCATGGTCAATTGGCCATTGTAGTCCATGAACATCCGGAGAGCCACAGGTTGCAGACCCCTGGCTCAGACTGACTCCAAGTGATATATCGGTTCTTACATGTATTTTAGTTTTGTATTTTTTATTTTTTAAAAAATCCTTGTTTCACTGTACATTTTGACTCATTCTGACACAGTAGCTAGCTGGAAGGTGTATTTCTGTTGCCGGTGGGTGGGCTCAGTTAATCCTGCTTAAAACTTCACACAGACCATTAGAAAAGGTTCCAATCCATGTTTGTCAATTATTTGTCTCTGCGTCAGATGGAATCAGCATTGAAGTCCTTGGACTTGTTTAACACCTCCACAGGCAAACGTTCAATAGGCAAAGATTTTGCCCAGTGTTTAGCTGCCAAGAGAAGAACGTTCTGTCAAATTCCAGCTTCTGATGCACCCATTAATGGCTCACAGGATCTCCTCATCCAAGTAATACATCACAACAGTGGCCAGTCAATGATGTGTGTGAACACAACCTGCTGTGTGCAGCATCCATATTCTTTCCCTTCTATCCTTAGCACATGGAGAGCAACTGAAGGCTTTCAGATTTTGATGTTTCTTGAAAATCAAAGTCCAGTTTGCTGTGACATTGGAAAATGGGTGCTTGTGCGATTTGTTATTTTGTTTATTCCACATAAACTGGGATTCTAAACCTTGGTTTCATCCAAGGACGTAGGGAAGAAGAAGAAGAAGAAGAAGAAGAAGAAGAAGAAGAAGAAGAAGAAGAAGAAGAAGAAGAAGAAGAAGAAGAAGAAGAAGAAGAAGAAGAAGAAGAAGAAGAAGAAGAAGAAGAGGAGTTTGGATTTATATCCCCCCTTTCTCTCCTGCAGGAGACTCAAAGGGGCTTACAATCTCCTTGCCCTTCCCCCCTCACAACAAACACCCTGTGAGGTGGGTGGGGCTGAGAGAGTTCCGAGAAGCTGTGACTAGCCCAAGGTCACCCAGCTGGCATGTGTGGGAGTGTACAGGCTAATCTGAATTCTCCAGATAAGCCTCCACAGCTCAGGCGGCAGAGCTGGGAATCAAACCCAGTTCCTCCAGATTAGATATACGAGCTCTTAACCTCCTACGCCACTGCTGCTCCCCCCCTTGCATGTCCAAAGCTCTGCTTTTATAAGCACTGAGGCCAAGGGGGGGGCTTGGGGAGGTGATTTTCTGCCCCCCTCCTGCCTAAAAGGACCAAACCCCGGGGACATTTGACTCCATATGTTCACCTGGGCAATACACCCCTGTTTGGGACCTTCTGCAAATACTCTAGCACTGAGCCAAGGCTGCTCCCCGTAATGATCAAATCCCTCCTTAGATATGGCTTTGTAAGGATTCATTAAGGCAGTCTGGGACTCATGCAAGAAAGAACAATCATAAAAGTGCACAGCTCCTTGAGAAAGAATGATTTTGTCTACAATAATGGCAAAACAAAAGAGCTTTATTTTCCAGTTAGCAAACGCGTAGGATTTTTTGTTTAATTTATTCAGTGTTTTGTTAAGATTGCTAAATATGTTGGGTTTCTTTACATCTGGAACTTTGGCGCAATTAACATTTTAACAGCGCAGGAAAATCTTCAACTGGCAATTAAGTTCTGCATTTAAAACAATTAGGAAATCCAGGTGTTAACAGAGGGGGAAAGAGGAGGGGGTCACAAAATATTTCTATGGGAAAGTGTATAAAGAAAAGGCAAGAATTTCTTTATTTGGTCCAAGTTGCTTTGGAAGCTCTCCCTAGGGCTGGGGAACGCGTAACAGACTCACGCGTGTGAAGAAGTCATTCCATTCCCCTGAAAACACGCACATTGCATTCATTTCTGCACCACCAGTCTCTACATGTTGGATCCTTTTCCCTGGCTCTGTTCCTGAGTCGTGTATTCATTTCCTTTATTAATTAAAACATTTATTTCCTGTCCTCCCCCATGGCTCAACACAGCTTCCAATACATAATTAAAACACCAAACACAGGGAAACCCCAGTTCCACAACAAATGTAATAAAACACAGTGACATGTAATTAAATGCTTTCAATTTATGTGGGCTTGTGTATGTTGTGTGTAAAGTGCCCATCAAGTTGCAGCTGACTTAAAAGCCAAGAGGCTTTCAAGGCAAGTGAGTAAAAGGAGGTGGTTTGCCATTGCTTTCCTTGGCAGAGCCAACCCTGCTTAGCTTCTGAGATTTGATGAGATTTGGGCAAGGTATACCATTCCACCTTCCCACTCCCTTCAGTCTACATTCCATTAAAAGTTCTGGTGAATAAAACAGTCTTACACCACTTTCTAGAGCAGTGGTTCTCAACCTTATTCATTCATTCATTCATTCATTCATTCATTCATTCATTCATTCATTCATTCATTCATTCATTCATTCATTTATATACCGCCCTCCCCCGAAGGGCTAAGGGGGTTAAACAACAGAACATATAAATAGAGCACAAAATAAAATCAATAATATCAGAGTTAATTGAATAAGTCATTAAATAAATGGCTCTATACATTAAAACCAAACCCCATTTAAAATGCAGCGCCCTAATACCAATTGCAACAGATGGCGTCCTACTAACGAATCCCCTAAGAGAGAGAGGGGAACGGCAGGATCCACAACAGTTCCTCATGTTGTGGTGACCCCCAACCCTAACATTTATCCGTTTTACAGATGGAGAACACTGATGCAGAGAGTCTTAGGCGACCCCTGTGAAAGGTTGAGAACCGCTGTTCTAGAGGTTTCCAAGGATGGTGTTCTCCTCACCATCTCAAGGAGCCAATTTTTTTGGGTTGAAGCAACCACCAAAAAGCCCTTGTGAATGCTGGCTGAGAACAACCAGAATGTGGCCATCTAACGATGGGCACAGAAGGACAAACGGTGACAGACAAGGCTTTAAAGCAGGGGTGTCAAACTTGCGGCCCTCCAGATGTTCATGAACTACAATTCCCATCAGCCCTTGCCAGCATAGCCAATGCTCACGTTGGGAGGGACTGATGGGGATTGTAGTTCATGTACATTTGGAGGGCCACGAGTTTGACACCCCTGCTTTAAAGTGAAGAACAGAAGAGAATTAGAAGAGTCATGCTGGAGTGTACCAAATGCCCATCTAGTCCAACATCCTGTTCATGCAGCCGCCTCTAGAAAGCACACAAAACAGGGCGACTACAGCAGCATCCTTCCATCCATGCACCGCAACAACCCTACAAAGGAGAATGCTGCCTCTGATACTGGAGGGACTAGATGTCCATCACGACCACTGGCCATTTTGACTAGCAGCCACTAATAGGTCATAATCAGCACCTTGAATTGAACTCAGAAATAAACTGGTCGCCAACACCTAATAACACACAGCAACGGGAAACACACGGCAACCAGGCACTGAATGGTTAAGTCGATTCCCCCTCACTTTTCTCTCCATTGTCAGGATGTCAACTATTCTTCAAGACAGGTTTTCCTTTAAGGGTAAGCCATTGTTCCTTCTTTAATTGCTTTTTTATATTCACATGTATTCGTTGAAGGTTTCAGTTCTTGCCATTTCACCGTTGGTTTTTCAGATGTGTTTGCTTCAGGTATGGGTGATGTATGATTTTTACATGCTCTTTGTATGGTATTTACACATGCCACGCACAATGAAATGTGAAAGGCATGGAACTCATTCAGCATCATACACACAACACTGAGAAATGCATATATTGTACGGGGACGAACATTGCCAGACACATCAAAAAAGCATAACATTTAAATAAAGAATTATGAGTTTCTGGGGTGCTGTGTGGTTTCCGGGGCTGTCTGGCCGTGTTCTAGCAGAATTCTCTTCTGATGTTTCATCTGCATCTGTGGCTGGCATCTTCAGAGGATCTAATCCTCTGATCCTACAGATCGTCTGAAGATGCCAGCCACAGATGCAGGCAAAACGTCAGGAGAGAATGCTGCTAAAACATGGCCATACAGTCCGGAAACCACACCGCACCCCAGTGATTCCGGCCGTGAAAGCCTTCGACAATTATTTATTTTATTTATTTATTTATTATTTGATTTCGTATACCGCCCTATCCCCAAAGGGCTCAGGGCGGTGAACAATATAAAAGCATATATAAACATAAATATATAAAAGTTTAAAATTTTCATTCCTAAAAAAACGAAGTATCCCACGAACTCCATATGCAACCCCTCCCAAGAAGAGTGATGGGTCCCGATGATGTTGTTAGGGGACCCCATACAGCAGGGGAGGATGAAAGCAGGGGAGCACCCCCTCAGCGGCTGGTCTCTCCGAAGGCCCGGTGCAACAATTCGGTCTTGCACGCCCTACTGAGGAACTCTCCAAAGGTCCCGCGTGAGGGGTCTGGACAGCTGGTGGTAGAGTGTTCCGACCAGGGCAGGGGCCAGAGCCGTAAAGCTGCCCTGGCCCTCGGAGGTGGAGTGCGCCAGCCGCGTCGTTGAGGGGCCAGGGATCTCCAGTAACTTGGCCTCTGCTGAGCGTGAGAGGTCGCACTTCGGGACATATGGGGTAATGCGGTCCCTAAGGTTGCATGAGGAGTCCCAGCAGGCCGCTGTAAAGGCCTTTTAAAGGTCAACACCAACACCTTTGGAAGATGATTCGAACTCCACTGGGAGCCAATGCAGCTGGTACAGCACAGGATAGATATGATCGCTGATGGCACTGCCTGTGAGCAGACGATCGCAGCTGCATTTTTGGACCAGTTTTAGCTTCCGGAATCAGACGCAAGGGAAGGGCCCGCAGAGAGCGAAGTTACAATAGTCTAGCTCTGGAGGTGACCGCTGCATGGGATCACAGTGGCTAGGGTCGAAGCGTTGAGAAGGGAAGGGAGCCAGCCATCGGGCCTTGTCGAAGATGGAAAAAACGCAACCTGGGTGCCAGTATGGGCCACTTGGGCCCCCATTGAAAGAGACGAATCCAGGTGGACCCCAAAGGCTTACTGACGAACGGAGTGAGGTCGGCCAGCCAATGTGACCCTCCACTTACACCGGGCGGGCTGGAATTCCCCAAATCTCCCCGGCCAAGCCAGAGGATCTCCGTCTTCGATGGATTAAGTTTTAACCTGCTCTGTTGTAACCAACCAGCGACCGCCTCCAAACAATGCTGTAGAGTTTATGAGTTTGGTTTGCACAAAGGAGCAACGAAACCAAAACAATGACTTGGGGGGGGGGGTGTGTGGAATAAAACAGCACGGATGAGAAATTCAAACCTTTTCCTATTCTATGGACTTGAACAGCTGCTAAGTGTTCACCAAACATTGCAGGCAGGCAGATATGTGAAATCTTGCAAATTTGTATTTGCAGCTCAGAGTGTGGGATAATTGATGTACCATAGTATTTGTTATCTGACAGTTCATGAGACTCCGTATCTGATGCCTGCCAAAACCGTTGGGAGAGGCCAACAACTTAAATCATGTGAATTCTAATTTGAAACTGGTATTCAATGTTTGACCGGCAGAGTTAGACAGTGTATCCATCATTCAATATTTGTGACCATTGGCACTTCTCAGAATGGCTGCCAAGGCGCCCCAGACCACTGGTGGGGGCCGGTAGGGGGTTTAGGGTAGCCAGCTCCAGGTTGGGACATTCCTGGAGATATGGGAATGGAGCCTGGAGAAGACAGGGACCTCCGTGGGGTACTAGGCCATAGGGCGCACCCAGAGGTGGGATCCAGCAGGCTCTCACCAGTTCCCGAGAGTGGTTTACTAATTATTTGTGTGTGCCGAGAGGGGTTTACTAATTGGGTCTGCTTTTCCGTTAGAAATTCCATTAGGTCCAAAAATCATCAAGTCCTGTTGTTTCCTATGTGGCTGGTTAGCAAAGGTAGAAAACGGGGTAAATTCTCCCTGTCGGGCTGTTTTAAAAACATGTTTTAGAAATATGGTAAAGTTCCTTGTTTAAGGAAAGTATCCTTCTTTTGATTTCTAGAAACAAAATTAAGTATTTGGGGATTGAAGTATTTGACAGGCAGTCAATTCGAGGAGAAGTAGTTGTTTCTGTTGGCAGTAGACGATAGGACTTGCTATAATGAGTTTCAATTACGGGCAGAAAGATACCAGCTGGAAATTAGGAACTTTTTTTTTACAGTAAGAGTTTTTTACAGTAACAGAGAAATTATTAATGCCCCACCCCCGGAATGCCCGGCCACGCCACTGTTGTGCCCCGCCCAGCCCCATTGGCGCTACGCCACTGTTTGAATCCCACCACCACCATGGGAACCTGTTACTAAAATTTTTGGATCCCACCACTGGGCTCACCCTCCAAAGCATTTGCATGGAAAGGACCAGAGTCTCCTTCGCCATAAGAAATGCATTTCAGGAGTACTGATAATCTGTAAACATCCACGGTTGACTTTTCAAAGGATAAGTAGGTAAGTGCAACAACAGAAGCCTATTTTACACGGGCCTCCCATGTTGAGAACCTAACAATTTAAAAGCCTTTCCGGGTGTGTGTTTTCCGCCTTGTAACATGTGGGCAAATATCATCGCGATCATTCACAGGGCCCAGTTGCGTGCCAACAGAGTTTCCTTTGAGCCACGTTAAATCAATATAACAAAAAAAATAATAATACTCTTTTGTCTTCTCTCTGCTACGCTGAGAAAAATTAACATTTCAGGTAACAAGGCCTTTTGCAGATGAATCCTTCCAAAGCACATCAAAGAATCGGATCTGACTCAGAAGTCTCCTGAGCCTCACCGAGTCACAGCTGTCGATCGAAACAATTTATTAAAGCCGCAGCAAAGATACTCCTGGGAAGAACTGAGCTCTCTCCATATTATTTTACTACCTAGACTCTGTGCCAGTGCGTATTTTGGGCCTTCCCTCTCTCCGATGAACGCCTAAATGGAGAGAGGGTGCAGTGAAAAGAGTTCTTTCTCTGCTTCGGGTTGCACGTTATATAACTGGGATGTCAACAAAGGTGATTCCTGCTTTGGAGGAGCCCCCAGGAACTTGGCCTCTAATAGAGGCAATTTGCACGTAGCACATGGGGTTTCCCAACAGATCAGATAGCATATCCCCAGTACAAACGCAGGTAAGGAAAACTGTGTGTGCATGTGTGGGAGAGGCTAAAGTCTTTTCTCCTTGCATTGCACAATCATGATCTGAATCGGCCCTTACGCATATGGGACTGATATCTGCTATTTGAAGATCAAACGTAATTTGGGGGATCTCCAAATCCTCTCCCCGGAAGTTGGAAGCCCAAGAGGTCGAAGAGATATTCTTGCTATTCTGATTGAAGGACTGGAGCACCTTCCTTATGAGGAGAGGTTGCAATGTTTGGGACTCTTTAGTCTGGAGAGGAGACGTCTGAGGGGGGAGATGATTGCAGTCTATACAATTATGCCTGGGGTAGAAAATGTGGACAGAGAGACATTTTTCTCTCTTTCTCACAATACTAAAACCAGGGGGCATCCATTGAAAATGTTGGGGGGAAACAATTAGGATTAATAAAAGGAAACCTTTCTTCACACAACTTGTGATTGGTGTTTGGAATATGCTGCCACAGGAGGTGGTGATGACCACTAGCATGGACAGATTTATGGAGGAGAAGTCGATCTATGGCTACCAATCTTGATCCTCCTTGATCTGAGATTGCAAATGCCTTAGCAGACCAGGTGCTCAGGAGCAGCAGCAGCAGCCACAGAAGGCCATTGCTTTCACCTCCTGCATGGGAGCTCCCAAAGGCACCTGTTGGGCCACTGCGAGTAGCAGAGTGCTGGACTAGATGGACTCTGGTCTGATCCAGCAGGCTAGTTCTTATGTTCTTAAGACAAGTTTTGTTCTTTCAAGAACTAAGAACAGCATAGGGTTGGGAGCTGCTTTTCACTGATATAACTGTATTTGGGGACTGGTTTAAATCCTTCCTGTATACCACGGGTGTGATGTGAATCTGGGTCCTACACGATTGCTATTTCCTTTTGAAAACTGCTACCAAGATCTGATCATGGATCTCTTTGGATCTGAGCTACACCGAAGTGACTTTGATTCCGTGTAGAGATCATAGAATCACAATTGACCTCCACATGGGCCAAAAACAGCAGTGTGAAAATGTTGTGAAAACGATGTAAACCCTTTTACACTGTTTTCACACTCTTTTCACACCAGTTTTTTTGGCCCATGCGGAATCTGCCATAGAGTTGGAAGAGACCCCAAGAGCCATCAAGTCCAACTCCCCGCAATGTAGGAATACACAATTAAAGCACTCCTGACAGATGACCTCCAAAGAAGGAGACTCCACTACACTCCGAGGTAGAGGTAGTGGATTCAACTGTTGAACATAAGAACTAGCCTGCTGGATCAGACCAGAGTCCATCCAGTCCAGCACTCTGCTACTCGCAGTGGCCCACCAGGTGCCTTTGGGAGCTCACGTGCAGGATGGGAAAGCAATGGCCTGCTGCTGCTGCTGCTGCTGCTCCCGAGCACCTGGTCTGCTAAGGCATTCGCAATCTGAGATCAAGGAGGATCAACATTGGTAGCCATAGATCGACTTCTCCTCCATAAATGTGTCCAAGCCCTTTTTAAAGCTATCCAGGTTAGTGGCCATCACCACCTCCTGTGGCAGCATATTCCAAACACCAATCACACGTTGTGGGAAGAAGTGTTTCCTTTTATTAGTCCTAATTCTTCCCCCCAGCATTTTCAATGAATGTCCCCTGGTTTTAGTATTGTGAGAAAGAGAGAAAAATTCCTCTCTATCAACATTTTCTACCGTATGCATAATTTTATAGACTTCAATCATATCCCCCCTCAGACGTCTCCTCTCCAAACTAAAGAGTACCAAACGCTGCAGCCTCTCCTCATAAGGAAGGCGCTCCAGCCCTTACTGTCAGGAAGGTTTTCCTGGCGTTTAGGTGGAATCTCTTTTCCTTCACCTTAAACCCATTACTCCAGGTCCTAGTCTCTGGAGTCTCAGAAAACAAGTTTGCTCCTTCAGTGTGACTTGAACCCCCACCCCCACCCACACACACACACATCTAAAAGGTTTATTCAAAAGATATAAAACAAAACCAATACATACATAAATAAATAAAACACCCTAATCCCTCTATAAAACACTCTGCAATTGAAATAATTTAGCCCAATTAACATAATGAAGCCCTAAATCTGAGTTACAAACAGAATGCAACACTTTCATAAAGACATAATAAAAAACCATTTCTAATTACCAAGAAACAATCTCAAGAGATTATGTGCATTAACTGTAAAAGATAATATCAAACAATTTCTGACCTACACCCTGGAGCTCTTTTATTTACTTTATTTATAATCTGCCTCTCCTGCTGAGACACAAGACAGACCACAACATTCAGAAGGCTCTTAATCGTTTTTTAAAAGTATTTAAATGGATATTTTTAGCGTTTAAAGGTTTATGGAATGTAAATGCCTTGATCTAGGGCAGTCATCGGGATACACCAAGGTGGGGCACCTGCCAGGTTCCAGAACTTCTGGTTTTGCATGCTCTTGCCAGTGGCACATGCTCCTGTCTATGCACAGATAGCAGAGATGCTCTTGATGCAATTCAAGAAGGATATTGACAAGCTGGAACGGGTCCAGAGGAGGGCAACTGAAATATTAAAAGGCCTGGAATCCAAAGAGAGACTTAAGGAGCTGGGGATGTTTGATCTGGAGAAGCGAAGGTTAAGGGGGAACATGATAGCTATGATTAAATATTTGAAGGGATGCCCCGCCGAAGAGGGAGCAAGCTTGTTTTCTGCTGCTTCAGAGACTAGGAGACGGAGTAATGGATTCAAGGTGCAGGAAAAGAGATCCCACCTATACATTATGAAGAACTTCCTGACTGTTCGATAGTGGAATACACTGCCTCAAAGAGCGGTGGAGTCTCCTTCTTTGGAGGTTTCTAAACCGAGACTGGACAGAGGATGACCATATGTCAGGAGTGCTTCGATTGTGTGTGCCTGCGTGGCAGGGGGTTGGACTTGATGGCCTTTGGGGTCTCTTCCAACTCTATGATTCTATGACTGACAGCCACAGTGGTAGCATTCCCAATTGCATGCATCACCCAGTGTAGTCAGAGACAGGGCATGTGGACAGGGCAGGTGACTGTGAGCACAGGTGGTGACTGGGAAAGCTAGTGAGCAGGTGGGGCACAGGGGACACTGGGGCACTCTTGGCTCACCCATCCCCAAACTTCAAACCAGCCCTGCCTTGGTCAATTTCCATTTCCAAAACTTGGAGCCACCCACCTCCAAACTAATAAATTTTCAAACAATCGTGAAAGTGGACTGAATGTGCATTATTCTATAGGTGTGGAAGCAGAGGTGGGATCCAGCAGGTTCTCACAGGTTCCTGAGAGTAGGTTACTAATTATTTCTGTGTGCCGAGAGGGGGTTACTAATTGGTGATTTTGCCACGTGATTTTTGCCCTAGTTACGCCCCTCCTCTCAGCAGTAGCGCGCAGAACTTGAAGCAGTCTAGCAGGAAGTGCGCCGGCGTGCGTGGCAGCCTGCGCCTGTGTACATTCGTTTCCCACCCAAGGAACTGCGCAGTGGCTGCAACCTTGCCACAGCCCCGCCCAGGAATGCCCCGCCCCCGGAATGCCCGGCCATGCCCCCGTTGTGCCCCACCCAGCCCCATTGGCGCTACGCCACAGTTTGAATCCCACCACCATGGGAACCTGTTACTAAAATTTTTGGATCCCACCACTGTGCGGAAGGGGCCCTAGTGTCTGCTGGTTACCTTGGGACCATTTCTTTTCTCAGAACATTCCTCTGTTCTGGCTCAGCCAAAAAGGGCCTTTGAGTATTTTTAACTCTAATGCTCATTACTGTGCAGAAAACAGTGTGTCACTGTAACAGAACAGTATGTTTAAAGAGGCTTTGTTAAGGAGGAAACACGGGATGACAAATGAGGCTCCCTCATTGAAACTCAGCGATTTACATAGGGGTAGTGTGCTGAAATTAGATGCAGTTTTTTTAAAAAACTGTTTTCATTGAAATAGCGCCTGAAGAACAGTACTGTTGACAGCTTGTGGAAGCTTTTCCAAAAACCTCAACAATGGTGACCTTTTAAATGTAGATCTTCACCATTCTGAGGGCTTGTTCTCAGGGCGGGCGTGATTTGCCCACCGTATTTCATCCTTTGGAGGACGGTCTACATTGTACAAGTCTCTTGCTGGTGAATTACGGGCTTAACCCACGACTGCTAAGGATGTGCAAATGTTCCCTAATTTGTTTCTTTGCTGACATTTCCAGCGTAGTCTTTTTCACCAACCCTTTGGTCAGACTGACAGTGCCGGGGGGGCGGGACTGGTGCTCTGGGCAAAATGGCACCCGTGCCCCCTCTGCACACACCCCCGCACCCGTGCCCCCCACACACACACCTCACTTACCTTTAAACATTAAAGAGCAGCCTGCTCCAGTCCGGGGCGGCCTGAGGGGAGGGGTGGGGGGAGGGATTCTCTGCACCCGCCCCCCATGCCTGCACCCGGGACGTTTGTCCCCGCCCTGCCCCGCGGTAGCTCTGCCTATACAGATTGGTTTGTGTTGGGGACGGGCATGATTTTCATGTAAACGGTATATGTTGTTTATAGGTCAACACACATCTTTCATATGCACAAATGTTCTTGACAAGGGTGGGATGATATTGAAAACAGAAACTGTCCTTAAAATAAGGAATTAGTAGGGTTCTTCTTAGCTCTAGGTTGGGAAATACCAGATTTTTGAGGCGGAGCCTGAGAAAGGCAGGGTTGAAGAAAGGGGTGCAAACAAGTTGATCTAGTGCTGTTCTAAGAGCCACCCCGCAAAGAGGACATTCCCCCAATACTCTTTTAAATCAGGGGATGGAGAAAGCCAAAGAGATTGTCAAACAAAGAATCTATGATATAGAGAGACAATCCGATTGAATCCTCACTCTGGAAAATAGCCCCTTACTTATTTTTTCTCGAGTATAGAAATCAAAGGAGGGTGTTTTTATTGGCTCGAAGCAACACCCTGCCTTCTGCTGTCTTAGAGGGTAGATTCAAGAAAATCCCCTATGAACAGAGGCTCTGCGGTTGCTCCTTGGAAGAAGTTGATTCACTAGAAACATGAGTTGCTTAAGTGCCCCCCCTATATGACAAGCTTAGAGAAGAAATCCTGAGGCCTGTTTTGACCAAATGGGCTGGAAAAGACAATAAATTGAAATTGAACCATTTGCTGTTGGGTAAGGACGGAAGAGTTTCCAGTGATGTAGCCCGGTTTTGTGTTTTAGTAAACAAATACAGTAGAGCAGGTGGACAGGAGACCCTTAATTCCTGAGGAGGAATGTTAAAATGAGTTTTACTTTGTATTTTAACTTTCTAATCTCTTCATTTGTAAATAATCTGGAATTCGGCTTTTTATGAATTGTTGTTTTACCGGTTGTTAACCGTAAATAAACTGCTACTACTTCTACAAAGAAAGGGGTGGATCCAGAGGTGGGATCCAGCAGGTTCTCACAGGTTCCCGAGAGTAGGTTACTAATTATTTGTGTGTGCTGAGAGGGGTTACTAATTGGTGATTTTGCCACGTGATTTTTGCCTTAGTTACGCCCCTCCTCTCAGCAGTAGCCCGCAGAACTTGAAGCAGTCTAGCAGGAGGTGCACCGGAGTGTGTGGCAGCCTGCGCCTGCGTGGATTCGTTTCCCGCCCAAGGACCGGCGCAGTGGCTGCGTCCTTGCCACAGCCCCGCCCAGGAATGCCCCGCCCCAGAATGCCCGGCCACGCCCCCATCGTGCCCCACCCAGACCCATTGGCACTACGCCACAGTTTGAATCCCACCACCATGGGAACCTGTTACTAAAATTTTTGGATCCCACCCCTGGGTGGATCTCAGCAGAGTATAATGTCATACTCACCCTCCGGAGCAACCATTTCCTCCAGAGGAAGTGCTCATGGTCCTGGGGATCAATTTTAATTGCAGGAGATCTCCAGGTACCACCTGGAGTTGGCAACCCTACCATCGACCCATGCTAGCTAGATCTTTAGAAAAGCTGGGTTCAGGATTCCCAACAGAAAGATGAAACCAGCTGTCATCCCAGTCCTTACAGATAAGAGGGTCACAAACCATTTTGAAGAACATCGCTTCTCTTTGCTCTGCTTTTACAAAAGTGGAAGATCTGCAGGTGCCCCCTGGAGGCTGGCAACCCTTAGAATCAGAGCTTTGATTCGTGCAAGCGCAACCAAGGATTGGGGTGGCGGGGAGAGAATCAAAGCGCGACGGAAGAAATGCTCAAAATCATCCATAGTGAACAGCGAAGGAACGATGTGCCCTAACTTGCCACACAAATGACTCCCTAGTGCAGTGTTTCCCAACCTTTTCGAGGTCAGGGTACCCTTGACCTCACTCTTCATATCTCTCGGTATCCCTGCCACCACTCTCCACCTTCCCCTCCCATTGCCCCTGCTTGCCACACCCCCACCTTCCCCTCCCAGGGTGAAGGGAAGCACTGGGGGGGTGGCTGCTGACCTTGTGGCAGGCCCTGCCCCATGGGCCAGCTCCATGTCCTTGCTGGCGCTGGTGGGAGACACCACAAAAATGAGGGGGGGCGGTAGTGTTGCCGCGGTACCCCTGGGACATGCTCATGGCACCCCAGGGTACCAGGGAACCTGGTTGAGAATGGCTGCTAGTGAGAAGAAGAATGCAAAGAACATAGCTGAAGAAATATTAGGTGGAATGCCAAGCATGAAGAGAACCAAGCGAAAGAGGATAAATATCATGAGACGATGAAGAAAACGATGGTTTAAAGCATAGGTTTTTGCAGGGGGGAAGCAGGACGAGACGGAGAATCACTGGTGAGGGACCAAGCAGAGTCATGGACAGCTTTATGAATTACAACTGAATTAGCTAAATATGGAAAGGGAAAGGAAGCCAGTAGATAGGAAGATAAGGAGGAGTAACTAGGTCAGAGTTTCCCATCCTGGAACTGAAATACCTACACCCACCCCCCAAAGGTGACCAGAAGGGATTTGGCAAAACCTATTCCAGCTGGTCAAATGCTGCTTAGAGCCAGCATGGTGTACTAATTAAGAGTAGGTGGATTCTCATCTGGAGAACCGGGTTTGATTTCCCACTCCTCCACCTGAGTGGCAGAGGCTTATCTGGTGAGCCAGATGTGTTTCTGCACTCCTACATTCCTGCTGGGTGACCTTGGGCTAGTCGCAACTCTCTCAGCCCTACCTACCTCACAAGGTGTCTATTGTGGGGAGAGGAAGGGAAAGGAACCGGGTTTGATTCCCTGCTCTGCCACCTGAGCAGTGGAGGCTTATTTGGGGGATTCAGATTAGTCTGTGCACTCCCACACACACCAGCTGGGTGACCTTGGGCTAGTCACAGCTTCTCGGAGCTCTCTCAGCCCCACCCACCTCACAGGGTGTTTGTTGTGAGGGGGGAAGGGCAAGGAGATTGTCAGCCCCTTTGAGTCTCCTACAGGAGAGAAAGGGGGGATATAAATCCAAACTCTTCTTCTTCTTATGGATAACTGATCAGTTTGTTAATCAGATGACATTGTCAGTCCATGTTCTGAGAGATCCTCCAAAGCTGAGATGCCCAGGCAACACTCTACCAACTACAACTTCCACCTAGTAATATTCTAGAAGAGGACAAAAAAGTTTACCCATTTCAATAACACTCACTAGTTCACAGGTGGCAAACTCACGGCCCTCCAGAGGTTATGGACTACAGTTCCCATCATCCCCTGCCAGCATGATGCTGGCAGGGGATGATGGGAACTGTAGTCTGTAACCTCTGGAGGGCCGCGACTTTGACACCTATGGTTTTCACTTCTCACCTTCTGGCTCCCGCCTTCCACAACCCATCAGGCAGCTCCCGGCCATGGAATACATTCTATTTACACTCTGCTTTGCTTCGCACACCTCCTCCTGTTTCACACTGCACTGACTTCTTCTGTGTATATCTGGTCACTTCAAAATTCTCACCATTACCCAATGCAGGCTGTCATTCGGTTTCTTCTTTTTCCCAGCTGGCTTCCTGTAAACTCAGATCTCTCCCTCTCTTTCCCTTTACTCCCCAATATTTAATCTCTCCCCTCTCTGACCTCACTTCAAGAATTAGGGCACTATTGAACTTACCTTTTTTTATTTGAGTTTTACCTCGGGCCTGTACTCTGCAGTTGCAGATAAGTTCCTGGCCGCCGGAGAAAATCTCCTCGCCCCCCACCCCCCGACTGAGGTCTATTGAAATGCACGGCCTGTGATGTGTGATGTTGTCCTGTTTCCTCAATTCGATGCTTGGTTGCCTGTGCTGGTCTGTATTTGTATCTGCATACCACCTTTCAACAAGCAGGGGGCTCAAAGGCAGGCTGACCAGAGGCGGTACCTCTTGGCATGGACAGGTGGCATGCCTTCAAACAATTTGTCCAGCGTATCCCGATGGAGTTATTTAAAATTGTCCTCGATTTTTGGGAGGCTGCCGCGACTGCCTTCTGGAAGCATAGAGGCAGTGCGGCAGCTCTCGCCGTATAGCGATGGCTGCAGGAGAACCGCGACTTCTGGGAACTTACCGTTTCTTGCCCTGTGACAGAGGCGGGGAAACAACAAGCCCAAGAAGGCTGTGCGAAGCTCCTACAACTCGCAAGAGTCCATGTAACCTCCCCCCCCATCCTGGTTCACAAAGGTCACCATCTGGTCACCTTACTCAAAGGGGATTCACGAGACACAACCAAACGCGCAGCCATTAAAATCAGACACACAGCATCCTTGCGCACCTGCTTGGCAATTAAAATCATAAAACTTTGCTATTTCCATCAAGCATGATATCCAATCCCACCTCTCAATAACTGATGTGGGAAGTAAAGACACAGCTTAGCAAACAGCCGTCCTAAAGAACAAGATCTGAGTCCAATAACACAGAGAAGAGGAGGAGGAGAAGTTTGGATTTCTACCCACCACCCCTTTTTCTTCTGTAATAAGACTCAAAAGGGCTCACAAACTCCTTCCCTTTCTCTCTCCACAACAGACACTTTGTGGGGTAGGGGGGATGAGAGGCCCTGTGCCATGGAGAGAAAGACATCTTCCCGCTGCATGCCTCTGAAGATGCCAGCCATAGATGCAGAAGCTAGAATGTTGGAAGACCAAGAATTATCAGATCCATGGCTACACAACCCAGAAGACTTACAACAGCCAGAAGCCATGATTCTTTTTTTAAAAAGATATATTCAGTCATTAAAGATGCTCAAACACCCATCGGTTCGGTTCACGTCCTATTCACCGTTCGCCAACAGGGAGCCAGGTTTTCAGCAGACTGTTCATCAGCCCATTCATGGTTGCTTGACAGGCGGCTTCAACATATTTCTTCCTAACAGTGCACTTGACTTTTTGCACATGCATTTTCGATATCCTGCTGGAGATCCGGCTCCTTTCCCTTTGCTGCACTGTTGCTCTGTTTGGCCGGCAATTGTTTACAAATGAAGCCAGGGTGAAATCACAAATCATGCCTGCAAATGAGCTACATAAATAAAATGGTGTGTTCACTTTCTCATTCTCGCAGTGCTTAGTAATGTTGTTTGGCCCCAGTCTGTTTGGACTGGCAGCCTTTACAAAGGCAAATCAAAACCCTGGGTGCAAGCCTCTTTGGTGTGTGTTCAAGTCATTCAGTGCTGATCCAAGCAACAGACCAAAACAGTGGACTGGTTTTATTGGTTTATTGAAAGCACAGTCAAATACACGGTATATTGACACAATCAAACACAGTAGAATTTCACTCCAAAAGATGTGGAGTTGTAAACTTTGTGACTTAAGGTTTCCTGAATTCCCTCCCACAGCCCATCCAGAGGGGGGCTGAAGAAGAAGAAGGAGAAGGAGAGTTTGGATTTATACTCCCCACCTTTCTCTCCCGTAAGGAGATTCAAAGTGAAGCTTTACAAGCTCCTCTTCCTTCCTCTCCTCCCCACAACAGACACCTTGTGAGGCAGGTGGGGCTGAGGGAAGTTCAGGAAAGAACTGTGAGCTAGCCCAGGAGTCACCCATCAGGAATGTAGGAGTGCTGGAAATCCATCTGGTTCACTCTCAAGATAAGCCTCCGCCACTCAGGTGGAGAGGAGTGAGGGAATCCAAACCCGGTTCTCCAGATTAGAATCCCACCTGCTCTTAGGGCCACTACACCATGCTGGCTCTCTCCAGTCGAGGGGCTAGAGTTGCCAGACCCAGATAAGAAGAAAATCCTGGGGCCTGAGTGGGATTTTCAGTGCCACAGAGAGACTTACCCTCAAAAGTATCAAGCTTTCTCCAAGCAGGGGTCTGCAGCCCGGCGGACTCTCAGATGTTCATTATATAGACTGCAATTCCCATCGCAGAGAAAACCAATTGGCACATGCTGGCAGGTGCTGTTGGACGATTTGTAGTCGAACTTGTTATCAGAGAGAAACCGCCGGATTCTGCAGGCTACTTGCTCCAGAAGGAACTGATTCTTACAGTCTGGAGATTAGCTGTAATTCCAGGGGATCCACAGTTCCCATCCGAGGAACCCTGGCATCACTATCATGGCAGCCTTACTCATAATTATCCGAGGTGTGTCACCACAAAGATGGGCTACAAAGCTGTCCGCTGAGCTTGAGGGAGACCCACCCATTCCATCTAGAAGCTTTGCGATGAGGGACATCTCTTGGGTAAAGGTGACCAGATTTTTCACCTTTTAAAGCCCAGGACACCATTGGGAGGGGTTCCAGCTCCTGTCACTGAGGGAGTGCCCCAGAGAGGCAGATAAACCCAGCAACCTCCCGTGCTGCCACACTGCCTTCTACAGGCACTTCCATTTCCACGCCCCTGTCAAAGGCAGGTGGGAAAAGAGAATGCCCCCAGAAGGCAGTCACGGCAACTCTTCAAAAATCGGGACATTTTAAGCAAACCCCACAGGGCCGCTGGGACAAATTGAGTCAAAAGCAGGGATCACCTGTCCCTTAAAAGCGGGATTGTCTGAGTCACATCACTACTCTTGGGACAATTTGGCAGTCCCAAATAAATATGATCTACACTTGTGATCAATAGCCAAGAGCTCAATCTGAAATGAGAAATTCCTGGTTCTCGCAGTACCAGGAATACCAATTTGACATCATAGGAAATGTGACTAACCACAAATGATTTTGCAGCTGTGTGGGGAAAGGGAAGGTTGGACTACATGGACCACTGGTCTTATCCAGCAGGCTTACAAGAGCCAAATACAATTGTTATCCTAATACCACAGAAGATACGTGTTTGGATCTGGAATGTATTATTTGCCTGACTAAAGGAAGCCATCGATTGTCGCATGTATGCTTTCGCAGGCGAGCGGAGGCCTTAAATCGGAGGCCCTTTCTTTCTCCATGGTAGAAAAAACTAATTTGAGAGGCCTAACCATGAGGGCCGAGGGATTTAATTTGGTGTAGCCACTTGCCTCAGAGGAGAGAAATGAATCTATCTCCATCCCTCAGCAAAAGAGACACAGATGTAATCCCTTCAGTGAAATTACAAACAATGAGAAAGGAGCAGTTCTCCACACACTGAGGGAAATTCTTGCACGGGACAGAAGTAAGCCCCGAGGTGGATACCTGAAAACTCGAAAGAGTTCCTTGGTCTTTTCATTAACATTAAACACATGGGGGGGGGGGAGGATCTCCTTTGATAGAAGAATAATTGTGGTTGTTCATTGGACTCCTTTCCTTTCCCCATAAATCTCCTCAGAGCAGTGTTTGACAGCTGGAATAGCCCCCCAGTGTCCTCAATAGGGTACAGAGAACAAAAGGCCTCCAAACAATCCCTGCCTCCATTCCCTTCCAAGAATCTCTTGCTGTGAAGGGAAGGGAGAGAAAGAGGCAATTTTGTCTTCCAAAGTGCTATAATTTTCCCATGTTATTCAATAAAGGCTTCCAAGAGTCACCCATCTCTCTCATTCCAACTCAGACAGAAATTGCGGCAAACACGTGCTTGTTTAATTTGGTACAGGTGCGTGAACAAAGAAGCGAAGCGTCGTCGTTTGCCACACATGGAGTTTTTTTTGGTCACCCAGGCATGCGCCTCCAGCGTAGACATGTGGATTAAGCAGGTCTGACTGGACTGTATTTAATTTTGCAAAACTAACAAGCGCCCAGTTGGAGGCGATGACTAAATCCTTTCGTGGTGAGGAATGGCGATGCTGCTCTTCCCAATTAAAGATGGGGGGGAATAAAATGGATGCATCCTCAATTGCCTCGTGGTGAAAACAGGTGAAGAGAAGCTTAATGCGGTTAGAGATATTGAGAAACCCAGCGTCCAAGAGGGACTGGGGCGAGGGGCTGGTTTTATCTGTCTGTCGGGAATTCTGAACCCATCTTTTCTTCAGCGGTATGAGCTAGCGATCTGGAGGGTTGCCAGATCTTTGCTATCTGAATTGATCTCCACCTGACCAAGATCGGTTCCCGGGAAAAAAAATGGTTGCTTTAATTGGTGGTAAGGGTTCTATGGCATTATCTTGGGACCGTGGTCTCCTCATATTGCAAGGCCCCTCTGTTAGATGAGGAGGAGAACCTGATGATCTCAGCCGAGGGATATCCAGCTGAAAGCCCGATGGGGCCCAGGGCTTTAAGCATCCAAATGTCCAACCCTTGAATTGGACCCCGCATAGGTGAACAGGAGCCACCACAAAACCATTCAGTCAAAAACATAGCAGTGGTTCTGTGGTCATAGATACCAGTGAAAGCCTCTGTGCCTGGTTTGTTGACTGTTCAGGGCTGCTGGATGACCATTGTGCTTAGACCACGGGTGTCAAACTCACAGCATCATGCTGACAGGGGGATGATGGGAACTGTAGTCCACATAACATCCTGGAGATTGCCGAGTTTGGCACACCTGTGGGTGTGGAGCCAGGGAGTAGGAACCTCTTGACTCTCCAGATGTTCAGAGGCTCAATTCCCATCAGCCCCTACCAGCATGGCCAATTGGCCATGCTGACAGAGGCTGATGGGAATTGTAGTTCCTGAACATCTGGAGAGCCGCAGGTTCCCTACCCCTGGTGTAGACCAAGGGGACCACAGGCCTGATCAAGGAGAGCTCATGTTTTGTTCAGATCAAGTCTGTCCTGTTGATCAATGCTTTTAACTACCATCTGGAACATACCGGGTTCTGTTGGGTTTAGCATTATAATTTCATAGCAGATGGTCCTTGCTTTAAACAGCAATGACTGCCAACTGCTTGGAGTGCTTTTGAAGTCAAAAAGTGTGAGACACATTTCTTAAATAATAAAGGGTCCACCGGATGTATCCTTCAAGCCGCTGCTAACTTCCAACCTACCATTTACTCTTCAAGCTACGGGATCTTCCAAACCCTATATTACATTTCTCCATGTGAATGCACATTCAATGGCCTTAACACCCGGAGGAGGCCTATCTCAAAGCTCACCTGCTTGGCAAAATCTTTGGCTTAACTCCTTAAATTGCAACACACACTAAGCACAGGAAACCATGCTAGCTCCCTCTCTTTTGTCGTTCCCTCCTCCTCTCCCTCCTCCTCTGTTTTCCCACTCATCCACCCACACCTCTTATCTAAATTTAGATTATAAACATCAAGTGGCATGAGTGACAGGAACCTGTTTTTGTTGTTCATATTACCTGGTAAAAAGCAGCGTATGCCGACGGCACCTTTTAAAAATGGATACCCAGCAAAACGATTGTGATCCATTTATCCATTCTCAGCTCTCACTTCTTACAAAGAGGGGAGGGCAATGTAGACTGCTCTCCCTCTCCTCAGGCGGTCCTCACAACTACCCTGTGAGATAGGTTGGGAGCAGAGTTGTACCGGGAGAAAATGGCACCCGGAGCAACACCTGTTGAAGCAGCGGATTTACTCGGAGTAGACCACCTTGCAGGATGCAATGTAGACAAGAACTGACAGACACACAGTCACCAGTGCAGTTCTATTTATTGCTATCTACTGACAAAGTGCTTCACCAGACCACAGGTGTTTTCAGGCACACATCACTGCTGTCTGTGCTAACTAAATACAAAAGTGGTACCAATCAGGTGCCCTCACCTTATCAGTTTTGCACACGGTACAAGCTGTGCACTTGGTCCTAATCTGCACACGGCACCTGTTAGAAGGAGGGTCCAGCTGTCATTTAGATTTTGCTCATCTAAACATTCACACATGTTCTGACAACACCTTCTCAAGCGCGGAGAAGAACTGGCAGGGCTTGGTCATCCTTTGTCCCTCCGGCCCAAGCCCGCTTCTGGCTGATTGGAAGCCGTCCACTTCCCTTCTGCTTCTATCAGCCCAAGGCGCAGCCCACAGGAGGGTGAAGCACCCTTTAATCCCACTTAGTCTTTCACAAAAGCCCCCTCCACCCTCCACATCTATGGTACCTCGGAAGGCACACGTTTAGGAACCCATTTACCAAGGTGACTTGTACTATCTTCTTCAGAACGTTGTTTTCCCCATCTACATTTCTAGAGAGCTCAAAATATCGGGAGAACCTCAAGTCAAGCAAACAAAGCATACTTCTCTTGCCATTAAGTCGTCACAGATTATGTTTCCGTAGAATATTTGTCCTTGACTTTAAAAGAGGGCCTATTTGCTTTGTGCAGAAGGGGGTAGGGATAGCGTTCCAGCACAGCTGGATCTGACATACCAATATGTCCCATTCACCGCTTGTCCGCCGTGCCTCGTTTTCAAGCAATGGCCAACCAGGAAACAGAAACCCGAGTAATCAATTATCCAATCCCATTAATTAATTGAAAGGAAAGCTGGATAAAATGCAATGTTCAGCACCGGCTGTCGAAGGCTAAGAAGAGACTTTAGAGTAATTACAGACCAGGGAATCGCATGATATATGATCGGGACAAATAAGGGTCCAGTGGACAGAAAGCAGACTGTATGTTCATATCCCCAGACGCACGATAGACATGCAAAAACCAGTCATGGGGCGGGGGGAGGGGGGAGTCTGGGGCAGCGGTGTTAATAAGGTGGTGGGTATTAACTGCTCACTCAGCATTGTTTCCCTCATCAGAAAGGGGTACCCCAGAACATATGTTCTGTTACTTTTTTGAAATGTGTCTCTGATCTCCTAAAGCTGTTGCAAACGATCCTTCAGCGTCCTGTTTCACATAGTGGCCAATCAAAGGCCCTATTTGCAGCAGTGGCGAAGTGGCCAAGAGCAGCGGCTACGAGCAGGTGCACTCTGATCTGCAGGAACCGGGTTTGATTCCCAGCTCTGCCGCTTGAGTTGTGGAGGCTTATCTGGGGAATTCAGATTAGCCTGTACACTCACACACACGCCAGCTGGGTGACCTTGGGCTAGTCACAGTTCTTCGAAGCTCTCTCAGCCCCACCCACCTCACAGGGTGTTTGTTGTGAGGGGGGAAGGGCAAGGAGATTGTAAGCCCCTTTGAGTCTCCTACAGGAGAGAAAGGGGGGATATAAATCCAAACTCCTCCTCCACCTCCTCCTCTTCTTCTTCTTCTTCTTCTTCTTCTTCCTCTTCTTCTATGAAGGTAGGGCTACCAATCTGCAGGTAGCACCAAGAAATCCCTTGCTATTATACTTGATCTCCATGTGATCAAGATCAGTTCTGTTGGAGAAAACGGCTGCTTTGGAGGCTGGGCCCAATGGCATTATACCCTGCTCCCCTCCCTGACCCTGTCCTCCCGAGGCACCGCCTCCCAAATCTCCTGGTTTTTTCCTAACCCAGACCCAGCAATCCTACCTGAAGACCAAAAAGCAGGACATGGAGTCTAGGCCTGGCTTCATGGTCGCTGGCTTCATGAGTCCCAGCGTGGTGTAGAAGAAGAGGAAGAAGAGTTTGGATTTATATCCCCCCTTTCTCTCCTGCAGGAGACTCAAAGGGGCTTACAATCTCCTTGCCTTTCCCCCCCTAACTTTCAAACACTACCTGTGAGGCTGGTGATGGACTTAAGAAACTTTCGGCCGTGACTAGCCCAAGGATCACCCAGCACTGGCGATGTGTGGAGAGTGTACAACCTGAGCTAATCCTAATTCCCCAGATAAGCACCCTCCACAGCTCCCAGCGACGAAGCTGGGGCTCAGGTTCCTCAGATTAGATCACTACGAGCTCTTAACCTCCCTCACGGCATTTGGTTAAGAGCAGGTGGATTCTAATCTGGAGAACCAGGTTTGATTCCCCACTCCACCGTTAATTTGTCCCCTTGCAGCGAACCGAACAAGTGGCTTATCACAACATTCTGCGGCAGTCAGTTCCACAGGTTAAGTAGGTGTTGCATTCCGAAATGGCTTGAAGGTATGCCAGGGATGATATCCGAGGAAGGCTCATCATTACTGGACTTCCAGAAGCTCCAAAGCCCTTTTAAAAACTGTTTTAAAGTGTCTGATATTTTAATTAATGATACTGCTGAAGTGCCTGTTTTTGCTTCCACTGTGTTTAAATGACTGAGGCGGCACTTACTGTTTTATGTTCTTCGCTTAATGGGTTGATACTATTTTGAGCAGGTCTTTAGAACACATGAATAAACAAAGGAACACAGCAAGGGGATTTCTACTGAATCAGACCCTTAGCCTACCAAGATCAGGACTGCAGTAGCTCTAACTGGTAGAGCCGGTTTGGTGTGGTGGTTAAGAGCAGCAGACTATAACGTGGAGAACTGAGTTTGATTCCCCACTCCTCCAATATGAGAGGTGGATTCTCATCTAGAGCAGAGGTGGGATCCAGCAGGTTCTCGAGAGTAGGTTACTAATTATTTGTGTGTGCTGATAGGGGGTTACTAATTGGTGATTTTGCCACGTGATTTTTGCCTTAGTTACGCCCCTCCTCTCAGCAGTAGCGCACAGAACTTGAAGCAGTCTAGCAGGAGGTGCACCGGCGTGCGTGGCAGCCTGCGCCTGCGCGCATTCGTTTCCCGCCCACAGCCCCTCCCAGGAATGCCCCGCCCCAAGAATGCCTGGCCACGGCCCCGTCGTGCCCCGCCCAGCCCCATTGGCGCTACGCCACAGTTTGAATCCCACCACCATGGGGACCTGTTACTAAAATTTTTGGATCCCACCACTGATCTAGAGTATCAGACGGGATTCTCCACTCCTCCCCAAGGAGCCTGCAGGATGACTTTGGGCCAGTCACAGTTCTCTCAGAACTTTTTCAGCCCACCTACCTCACAAGGTGCCTGTTGTGGGGAGAGGAAAGGAAGGTGTCTATAAACAGTTTTGGCACTCCTTATGGTTGAGAAAAGCAGAGTACAAAAACACCTCTTCCTCCTTCTAGGGTCCCAATCACAGGTGCCTCATCGCACCTAGTGCCTAGTATCTAAATAGAGATGATATGGATAGAATCTGGAACAGTTTCTGTCCAAAATGGATGCTCTGCCACTAAGCCCCGGCTCCTTCCCTGCAGAGAATGTGTGTCACTTTGAGTACCGTCAATACTTTTTGAATGTTATCGATTATAATTTAAAGCCCCGCAGCCTTTGAAACGGACAATAAGCTCAAAATCAATGTGAAATATTCATCACTCATTCCCTCACATTTAATCTTTGTCCCCCACAAGAATGTGGCGGTCACAGGAGAAGCCACAGCAGGAAGGCTTGTCCTCTTGACCTCTTGGCTCTGCATTTTGACCTCCTCATCTTCACTCCAAGGGGGAGGGTCCTGTAGTAGGTAGGGCTTGGGGATCCAGACTTCATAGATCAGTTATCCTGGAGAAAATTGATGTTTTGGAGGGTAGACTGGATGACATTGTATCCCACCCAGGTTCCACCCCACAATCTCTAGGGCCGTGGTGGCGAAACTATGGCACTCCAGATGTTCGTGGACTACAATTCCCATCAGCCCCTGCCAGCTTGGCCAATTGGGGCTGATGGGAGTTGTAGTCCATGAACATCTGGAGTGCCATAGGTTTGCCACCACTGCTCTAGGAGTTCCCCAACGTGGAGCTGGCAATATTACCTCACTGCCTTCCACTAGTCCCCAAGGGAAACCTGACATCGCTAACCTAAGCTGTTGGCTGCAATTTACATTTGTATTGAGACTATTGAGTTGCACCCAACCCATTGTTTCATTATGGTGAGTTCCTAGAGCTACACTTTTTACTTCTGGGTGGCTCTAGGACTCTCTGGAAGCTCTATGGTCAGAACTTCCTGTAACTAGACGAGGCCTTATTTTTCTTTTAAAATTTTCTGCTAGGATGCTGCCTGACCCCAACACCCCTGCTATTTGGCCAGGCACTGCCTGGCAGCCCTAGATATATACTGGTTATAGTTGTCTGCATGACAAGTTGTTCTCCTAAACAGTCTCTAAGTTAAAGGAAGCTGTTTTTACAAAAGAAAGCAAATTAACTCTAACAAAGAGATGGACTCTTTAGTAGTCAGCGATAACCCTGTCTAGACCTGAAAATGTAACAAATTGGTATCAATCCATTATCTGAGAGCGCCTGTCAGTTATTCCCGCAGCAAATCCGACTCTGAACCTGTATGGAAATCGGGCGGAATATACCAGTCAGATATGTATGCAAGACAAGCAACTTCCTCAAAGCCCATGGTGAAATATATTATTTATAGAGGACCTTGGCTTCATAGCATGGCAAATCAATATTTGCCTCTCGTTCTGCATCGATTTATCAACGCGTACATTTTCATTGGAGCGGTTTCACAAAACTCAGGTGTATAAAATTTATTGCAGTTGCTCAAAAACTGTTAGTTACAAATCTAATCATAAAGAATGCCCCCCACCCCCCGACTCCCGAAAACCAGAATTTCCAACTTCAGGTTGGGAAATTCCGGGGAAATTTGGGGGTGGAGCTTGGGGAACTAGAGGTGTGGATTGGGGAGGAGCTTAAATATGACACCATGCCATAGGAAGATTCCACATGGGCAAAAAACAGTGGTGTGAAAACAGTGTAAAATGGTTTAAAACGGTGTAAAAGAGTTTACACCGTTTTCACACTGCTGTTTTTCACCCATGCGGAATCCGCCTTAGGGTCCTCCCTCCAAAGTAGTCATTTTTTCTGAGGAAACTGATCCATATAGTCTGGAGATTGTATTTCTGGGAGATATCCAGGGCCTACTTAGAGGCTGAGTAACCAGAGGTGGGATACAGTGGTGGGATCCAAAAATTTTAGTAACAGGTTCCCATGGTGGTGGGATTCAAACAGTGGCGTAGCGCCAATGGGGCTGGGCGGGGCAAGACGGCGGTGTGGCCGGGCATTCCAGGAACGGGGCATTCCTGGGCGGGGCTGTGGCAAGGACACAGCTGCTGCGACGGTCCTTGGGGCGGAAGCAGATACTTGCCAAGCATGCGCAGGCTGCCACAAACGCCAGTGCACCTCCTGCTAGACTGCTTCAAGTTCTGCGCGCTACTGCTGAGAGGAAAGGCGTAACTAAGGCAAAAATCACGTGGCAAAATCACAATTAAGTAACACCCTCTCGGCTTTTTTGAAATAGTAGTAACCTACTCTCAGGAACCTGTGAGAACCTGCTGGATCCCACCTCTGGGTGACCCCCAACACTAACATTTATCCATTTTACAGATGGAGAACAGTGATGCAGAGAGTCTTAGGAGACCCCTGAGAAAGGGTCGTTCGACCCACAAAATGGTCCTGACCCACTGGTTGAGAACCGCGGCCCTACAGCTTGTTGCCGACTAGAGAAAGTTTCATGAAACAGAAATCAGCTCCCATGGAAAAAATGGCTGCTTTGGAGGATAGACTCTACAGCACACGTGTCAAACACGCGGCCCTCCCGATGTTATGGACTGCAATTCCCATCATCCCCTGCCAGCATGATGCTGACAGGGGATGATGGAACCTTCAATCCAATAACGATAGAGGAGGAAACGCCAGACTATTACACCTAACTCTACAGCATTAGCGCCACCCCAAGGTTCCAGTCCTCCCCAAACTCTGCCCCCAAACCTTCAGGAGTTTCCAAAACTGAGTCTAGCAACCCCTCCCATCCCCTGCCAGTGACCTGGAAGGACCGGGCAACTGTTGGCCGCAGCCTGCAAGCCATGGGTAGCAAATAAGGGAAAAGAAGCTCAGCCGACATCTCAAATAATTGGCAGAGATGTCCCCTAAACTTCTTTCCTTTGGGTAGATGGATAGATAATGACCCTATTAAAAATCCACTCTTTTATTTCAAGACATTATTTGAACCTGCAGTCATTTTGACTTTTTTTACCTCCCACTCAATCAATCTGTTCCATCATCCTAATTGTATGCAAAACGCCATTTTTTCCCTTTTATGAGCAGCAAATGGGAGAAAAAAATATTGACTGAAAGTTTCATTATATTCTACGTTTGATTTAGATCCACCCAGAGAGATTCTATTCCCGGAGAACCTCTCGCTTAAAAAAAAAGAATAGTTTAGGGGCCAAGTTTTTCCTTTAAGTCATTAGTTTCATCAGCCCGCCTACTAAGTCTAGATTCGTACCTGTCAATGAGAGATTGCTTTGTGGGAGGGGGGGACGGGTAAGAGACACGATTATCATATTTTGACATCAAACGCCAATTTAAGGGAAAGGATGGAGTGTGCATAATATTTGAGGGAGGGGTTTCCAAAAAGAGAGTGGGGTGATAGGGAGGTATTTAATAACCTGCTGCATAGACTTCCATTATTATTGTCTCTTCTTTTAATGAAGATGTAGCACTTCACTTTACAGCCCTAATTTATACCATTGATCAAATGTGTATGAAACTTCTGAATCCTAAAAGCTGGAGAAGAGTGGCCATGTTGTTTCCCAAACCGGCATGCTGTGAGAAGAGCTGAAACATGAAGAAGAGTTTTGGATTTATATCCCCCCTTTCTCTCCTGTAGGAGACTCAAAGGGGCTGACAATCTCCTTGCCCTTCCCCCTTCACAACAAACGCCCTTGAGGTGGGTGGGGCTGAGAGAGCTTCGAAGAGCTGTGACTAGCCCAAGGTCACCCAGCTGGCGTGTGTGGGAGTGCACAGGCTAATCTGAATTCCCCAGATAAGCCTCCACAGCTCAGGTGGCAGAGCGGGGAATCAAACCTGGTTCCTCCAGATTAGAATGCACCTGCTCTTAACCACTACACCATTGCTGTCCAGAAGTCTGGACTGTTGGTGCCCAGTACCTTACTGGTGGCAAAGGAGGCTTCTTGAAGTATTGATCAGAGCCTCCCTCTGCCAATACACAGGAACATCGCATCAATGGAAAGATGGACACCATCTGGAACATCTGGATCCCTGAAACAGCAAATGCAACTGTTGACGAACACAGAAGTATCCAGGGCCGATTCCACACAGCATAACAATAGCGGGTTACATTCGGTATTTACGATCCGGGTCTATTTTATCCCAGTTTCTCCCCTTGCATGGGTGCTCATTTCCATGAAGGAATCAAGTTAAGACCAGGAGGAAATATTCTGATTTCTTTTGCATCAGTTCGGGGCAGAGGTGGGATCCAGCAGGTTCTCACAGGTTCCCGAGAGTAGGTTGCTAATTATTCGTGTGTGCCGAGAGGGGGGTTACTAACTGGTGATTTTGCCACGTGATTTTTGCCTTAGTTACGCCCCTCCTCTCAGCAGTAGCGCGCAGAACTTGGAGCAGTCTAGCAGGAGGTGCACCGGCGTGAGTGGCAGCCTGCGCCTACATGCATTCGTTTCCCGCCCAAGGACTGGCGCAGCGGCTGTGTCCTTGCCACAGTCCTGCCCAGGAATGCCCTGCCCCTGGAAGGCCCGGTCACGCCCCCATTGTGCCCCGCCCAGCCCCATTGGCGCTACGCCACAGTTTGAATCCCTCTACCATGGGAACCTGTTACTAAATTTTTTGGATCCCACCACTGGTTCGGGGGTTGTTTGTTTGGTTTTGGTGGGGAGGGGGTTACAACACAAACATAGCCATGCATGTGTGACCATCTTTCAGCTATGGCTTGAAGATCTCCCAGAATTACAACTGCCGCCCAGGCTACTGAGTTCAGTTCCCCTAGAGAAAATGGTTGTTTTGGAGGGTGGCACTATTTCCTGCTAAGGTCTCTTTCCTCCCCAAGTCCCGCCTTTCCCAATGCTCTCTATCCCCAAATCTATGGGAATATCCCTGTCTGGAGTTGGGAACCCTGAGTGCTTGCATATCTAAGAGGACAATGCTCTGACTTGGATCCTTTGGTAATGAATACAACATTCCTTATGCAAAAACATTATAATCGTTACTGTAATATCAAAGTTGAGCCATTTCTGAAGGATTCTTAATCTGGCCGCCTATTCCTCCTTCTCAGAAATCCACAAGCTATCCATTTTTCTCTCTGCTGGTAACAATGAAAAGCTGTCGGCTTTAAGCAAAAGCTTTCTGACGTCTTTGGAATCGCCTTTTTGGAAGACTGAAGTAATTAGCGCAGCTGTAGTTCCTTTACAATTCCTTCATCAGAGGGACTTAACATGAATTCCTGATGTTTCTTAGTACAGAGCAGGGGTAGGGAACCTGCGGCTCTCCAGATGTTCAGGAACTACAATTCCCATCAGCCTCTGTCAGCATGGCCAATTGGCCATGCTGGTAGGGGCTTGATAGAGTATTCTAAGGTATCTAGGCTCTAACCACAGAAGAGGATCAAATGGAAATGCTCTTTTATGCTCCATCAGGGGTGTCAAACTCGTGGCCCTCCAGATGTTATGGACTACAGTTCCCATCATCCCCTGTCAGCATGATGCTGTGAGTTTGACACCTGTGGTCTACACAATGGTCATCCAGCAGCCCTGAACAGTCAACAAACCAGGCACAGAGGCTTTCACTGGTATCTAGTGACCACAGAACCACTGCTATGTTTTGGACTGAATGGTTTGTGGTGGCTCCCTGTTCACTATGGGGTCCAATTCAAGGGTTGGACATTGATGCTTAAAGCCCTGGGCCTCATCGAAGCCAGCTGGATATCCCTCGGGCTGGAGATCATCAGGTTCTCCTCTGACGAACAGAGGGGCCTTGCAATATGAGGAGACACGGTCCCGAAGATAATGCCATAGAACCCCCTTACCAAAGCAACCATTTTTTTCCCGGGGAACTGATCTTGGTCAGGTGGAGATCAATTGTGATAGCAAAAGATCTGGCAACCCTCCAGACGTTACTCGCGCCTGAAGAAAAGATGGGTTCAGAATTCCCGACAGACAGATAAAACCAGCCCTCGTCCCAGTCCTCTTCGGGCCGCGGGGGTTTCTCAATATCTCGAACCGCATTGCTTCTCTTCACTCTGTTTTCACCACGAGGCAATTGAGGATGCATCCATTTTATTCCCCCATCTTTAATTGGAAGAGCAGCATCGCCATTCGCCTCACGCAAAGGATTTGTCATCGCTTCCAACTGCGCTGTTAGTTTTGCAAATTAAATACAGTCAGACCTGCTTAATCCATGTCTCGTTGAGGCGTATGCCTGGGTGACCAAAACTCTATGTGGCAAACGACGCACGCCTGCTTCTTGTTCACGCACTGTACCAAATTAAACAAGCATTTGTTTGCCGCAATTTCTGTCTGAGTTGGAATGAGAGAGATGGGTGACTCTTGCAGCGCCTTATTGAATAACATGGGAAAATTATAGGTACTTTGAAGACAAAATTGCCTCTTTCTCTCCCTTCCCTTCACAGCAAGAGATTCTGAAGGAATGGAGGCAGGATTGTTTGGAGGCCTTTGTTCTCTGTACCTTGCTGAGGACACTGGGGGCTATTCCAGCTGTCAAACACTGCTCTGAGGAGGGATGGGGGAAAGGAGTTCAATGAATAACCACAATTATTCTTCTATCAAAGGAGATCCTCCCCCTCCCCCCCATGTTTTAATGTTAATCAAGGAAACTCTTCGAGTTTTCAGGTATCCACTCGGGGCTTACGGTCCCGGTGCAAGAATTTCCCCTCAGTGTGGAGAACTGCTCCCTTTCATTGCTTGTAATTCTGAGGATTACATCTGTCTCTTTTGCTGAGGGATGGAGATAGATTCATTTTCTCCTCGGAGGCAAGTGGCCACCAAATTAAATCCCCCGTCCTCATAGTTAGGCCTCTCAAATTAGTTTACCGCGGAGAAAGAAACGTAAGGCCTCCGGTCGCCTGCGAGCATACATGCGACGTACGGCTTCCTTTAGTCAGGCAAATAATACATTCAGATCCAACACGTGGCCTTGTGGTATTAGATAACAATTGTATTTGGCTTGTAAGCCTGCTGGATAAGACCAGTGGTCCATGTAGTCCAATTTCCTTTCCCACACAGCTGCAAATCATTTGTGGTTAGTCACATTTCCTATGATGTCAAATTGGCAGGTCTCCTGGTACGAGAACCAGAAATTTCTCATTTCAGATTGAGCTCTTGGCTATTGATCACAAGTGTAGATCATATTTATTTGGGACTGCAAATTGTCCCAAGAGTAGTGTGACCAGACATCCCGCTTTTGGCGGGACAGTCCTGCTTTTGACTAATTTGTCCCGCGTCCTGTGGGGTTCTTAAAATGTCCCGATTTTTGGAAGGCTGCCGCACTGCCTTCTGGGGCATTCCCCTTTTCCCACCCTTTGACAGGGCGGGAAATGGAAGTGCCTTAGAAGGCAGTGTGGCAGCGCGGGAGGTTGCCGCACTGCCTTCTGGGGCACTCCCCTGTGACAGGGCGGGAACCCCCCCCAATGGTGTCCCGCTTTAAAAAGGTGAAAATCTGGTCACCTTACCCAAGAGATGTCCTCTCGCAAAGCCTAGATGGAATGGGTGGGTCTCCCTAAGCTCAGCGGACAGCTTTGTATCTTTTGTGGTGACACACCTCGGATAATTATGAGTAAGGCTGCCATGATAGTGATGCCAGGTTCCGGATGGGAACTGTGGATCCCCTGGAATTACAGCTAATCTCCAGACTGTAGAATCAGTTCCTCTGGAGCAGAGTCTGCAACCGGCGGCTCTCCAGATGTTCATGGACTACAAATCCCAACAGCACCTGCCAGCATGGCCAATTGGTTTCTCTGATGGGAATTGCAGTCTATGAACATCTGGAGAGCCGCCGGTTGCAGACCCCTGCTTGGAGAAAGCGATACTTTTGAGGGTGTCTCTGTGGCACTGAACCCCACTCAGGCCCCAGGATTTTTCTTATCTTGATCTGGCAACTCTAGCCCTCGACTGGAGAGCCAGCATGGTGTAGTGGCTAAGAGCAGGTGGATTCTAATCTGGAGAACCGGGTTTGATTCCCCACTCCTCCACCTGAGTGGCGGAGGCTTATCTGGTGAACCAGATGGATTTCAGCACTCCTACATTCCTGATGGGTGACCTTGGGCTAGTCACAGTTCTTCTGAACTCCCTCAGCCCCACCTGCCTCACAAGGTGTCTGTTGTGGGGAGAGGAAGGGAAAGGAGCTTGTAAGCCACTTTGAATCTCCTTACAGGAGAGAAAGGTGGGGTATAAATCCAAACTCTCCTTCTCTTCTTCTTCAGCCCCCTCTGATGGCCAGGAGGGACCAGGAAACCCTAAGTCACAAAGTTTACAACTCACATCTTTTGGAGTGAAATTTACTGTGTTTGATTGTGTCAATATACTGTATTTGACTGTGTCAATAAACCAATAAACCAGTCACTGTTTTGGTCTGCTTGGATCAGCACTGAATGACTTGAACACACACCAAAGAGGCTTGCACCAGGGTTTTTGATTTGTTTTGCAAAAGGTTGCCAGTCCAAACAGACTGGGGGCCAACAACATTACTAAGCACTGCGAGAATGAAAGTGAACACACCATTTATTTATGGCTCATTTGCATGATTTGTGATTTAATTGCCTATTTAAACAATTGCCGGCCAAACAGAGCAACAGTGCAGCAAAGGGAAAAGAGCCGGATCTCCAGCAGGATTACCAAAAAAAAAATGCAAAAAGTCAAGAGAACTGTTAAGAAGAGTTTGGTTTATGTCGCCTGTCAAGCAACCATGAATGGGCTGATGAACAGTCTGCTGAAAACCTGGCTCCCTGTTGGCGAACGGTGAATAGGACGTGAACCGAACCGATGGGTGTTTGAGCATCTTTAATGACTGAATATATCTTTTTAAAAAAAGAATCATGGCTTCTGGCTGTTGTAAGTCTTCTGGGTTGTGTAGCCATGGTCTGATAATTTTTGCTCTTAACATTTCGCCTGCATCTATGGCTGGCATCTTCAGAGGCATGCAGAGGGAAGATGTCTTTCTCTCCATGGCACAGGGCCTCTCATCCCCCCTACCCCACAAAGTGTCTGTTGTGGAGAGAGAAAGGGAAGGAGTTTGTGAGCCCTTTTGAGTCTTATTACAGAAGAAAAAGGGGTGGTGGGTAGAAATCCAAACTTCTCCTCCTCCTCTTCTCTGTGTTATTGGACTCAGATCTTGTTCTTTAGGACGGCTGTTTGCTAAGCTGTGTCTTTACTTCCCACATCAGTTATTGAGAGGTGGGATTGGATATCATGCTTGATGGAAATAGCAAAGTTTTATGAGCAGACTGGCCAAGCAGGTGCCCAAGGCTGGCGTGTGTAGGAGTGTACAGGCTAGTCTCGTGAATCCCCTTTGAGTAAGGTGACCAGATGGTGACCTTTGTGAACCGGGATGGGGGGTAGGTGGCCGCGCGCGCACACAGCCGCAGGAGCTCACTGCCTTCTTGGGCTTGCTGTTTCCCGCCCTGTCACAGGGCAAGAAACGGCAAGCCCCAGAAGGCCGTGCTCCTGCAGCCACGCACGAAGGAGGCTGCCGCACTGCCTTGCGCCCCAGAAGGCAGTGCGGCAGCCTCCCAAAAATCGGGACAATTTAAATAACCCGCGGGATACGGGACAAATTGTTTGAAGGCGTGACTGTCCCGCCAAAAGTGGTACGTCTGGTCAGCCTGCCTTTGAGCCCCCTGCTTGTTGAAAGGTGGTATGCAGATACAAATACAGACCAGCACAGGCAACCAAGCATCGAATTGAGGAAACAGGACAACATCACACATCACAGGCCGTGCATTTCAATAGACCTCAGTCGGGGGGTGGGGGGCGAGGAGATTTTCTCCGGCGGCCAGGAACTTATCTGCAACTGCAGAGTACAGGCCCGAGGTAAAACTCAAATAAAAAAAGGTAAGTTCACTAGTGCCCTAATTCTTGGAGGGTCAGAGAGGGGAGATTAAATATTGGGAGTAAAGGGAAAGAGGGAGAGATCTGAGTTTACAGGAAGCCAGCTGGGGAAAAAAAGAAGAAAACCGAATGACAGCCTGCATTGTAATGGTGAGAATTTTTGAAGTGACCAGATATACACAGAAGAAGTCAGTGCAGTGTGAAAACAGGAGGAGGTGTGCGAGAAGCAAAGCAGAGTGTAAATAGAATGTATTCCATGGCCGGGAGCTGCCTGATGGGTTGTGGAAGGCGGGAGCCAGAAGGTGAGAAGTGAAAACCATAGGTGTCAAAGTCGCGGCCCTCCAGAGGTTACTGGGGGGGGGGGTGGAAGGGGGGGGGGGGGTGGGGGGGGGGGCAGGTGGGCGGGGGGGGGGGTGGCGGGGGGGGGGGGTGGGGGGGGGGGGGGGTGGGGGGGGGGGGGGGTGGGGGGGGGGGGGGGTGGGGGGGGGGGGGGGTGGGGGGGGGGGGGGGGGGGGGGGGGGGGGGGGGGGGGGGGGGGGGGGTGGGGGGGGGGGGGGGTGGGGTGGTGGGGGGGTGGGGGGAGGGGGGGGGGGGGGGGGGGGGGGGGGGGGGGGGGGGGGGGGGGGGGGGGGGGGGGGGGGGGGGGGGGGGGGGGGGGGGGGGGGGGGGGGGGGGGGGGGGGGGGGGGGGGGGGGCGGGGGTGGGGGGGTGGTGGGGGGGGGGGGGGGGGGGGGGGGGGGGGGGGGGGGTGGGGTCCTCCAGATTAGATACACGAGCTCTTAACCTCCTACGCCACTGCTTAACCTCCTACTGCTTAACCTCCTACGCCACTGCTGCTAGGATTGCTGTTGACAAGGATTGCTAGAGCTAGGATTGCTGTTGACTAGGGTTACCAGCTCTCAAGTGGGGTCCGGGGATCTCCTGGAACTACAACTGTTCTACAGACTACAGAGATCATAGAATCAAAGAGTCGGAAGATACCCCAAGGGCCATCCAATCCAACCCCCTGCCGTCCAGGAACGCACAATTAAACCACTCCTGACAGAATCAGTTGCCCCAGAGAAAAATGGCAGATGTAGAGGGTGGATTTCATGCCATTTAGGGTTGCCAGTTCTGGGCTGGGAATAACTGGAGGGTTTGGGGAAGGAAGGAACCTCAGCGAGGTATAATACCTCCGAAGCAGTCATTTTCTGCAATGGAACTGATCTTTGAGGTCTGAAGATCAATAGTAATAGTGGGAGATATCCATGTGCTACCTGGAGGTTGGCAACATCGTGGCATTGTACCCGCTGAGGTCCCTCTTCTCCCAAAATACTCTCCAGCATGGTGTAGTGGTTAAAGAGCAGGTGCACTGTAATCTGGAAAGCCGGGTTTGATTCCCCGCTCTGCCACTTAAGCCATGGAGGCTTATCTGGTGAACTAGATGAGCTTGTGCACTCCAACACATGCCAGCTGGGTGACCTTGGGCTAGTCACAGTTCTTTGGAGCTCTCTCAGCCCCACCCATCTCACAGGGTGTTTGTTGTGAGTGGGGAAGGGAAAGGAGTTTGTAAGCCCCTTTGAGTTTCCAATAGGAGAGAAAGGGGGATATAAATCCAATTCTTCTTCTTCTTCTTCCTCCTCCTACTCAGGTTCTACCCCAAAATCTTCAGGAATCTCCTAATGCAACACACACACACCCTGTCATGGCAACATAAGAAGAGCCCTGCTGGATCTGACCAGCTGTCCATCCAGTCCAGCATATCATTTCACACAGTGGCTGACCAGTTTCCTGCACACACACAGCGGTCGATTCCACACTTGGGTTATCGATTTAAGCTCGAGCCACAGTTCCACCTGGTGTGCTCCGCAGACAACCATTGGGATCGACAAGGGAGCTCTTGGTACCAGCTTCGCCTCTCCTGTAACGGCCAAATTTCCCACTCCAGTTGGGAACGACTACTTTTTCAGGTAACCACGCCCAAACTCCAGCTCAATTCCAGTAAAGTCGCGGAATCTCTGGTGCTGAGTCCCCCCCATTCAGCCAATCACAGCTGAGTGTTTCGAGACATGTGTGCTAGTTATTAATCAAAAACGCCACCTTTGTCCCTCCGCTCTGTGGCAGTTTTTTTTAATAACGTAGGATGGGGACGGAACATCACAGAGGAACAAGCAGTAGCCAATCGGAACAGAGCAGCAAAGAGGCACAGGGTGATTCCGCCCTCGGAGCTGGGATCAAGCTGGTTGCAGTGGGGAACAACAATGGCTTCGACCTAGGTCAGTACCCTTCTCGGGGAACTCGGTTGAGCCTATTTTACTCGTGTGCGGAATAGCCCAGCATTTCCATCTTCATGTGGCACAGTCTGGAATAGAACTTACTACCTTTTCTGTTGTCTGCACAAGGGGGGGGGGCACACTGCAATAAAGGACCACATGTTGCTAGCAAAGACAGCACCAGAAAATGTGACAGGCCTCTGTCCAAATGCCCAAGGCACACAAGAGATCCTCCACCGTTTCTACTGTGAAGAGTCAGCGTGGTGTAGTGGTTAAGAGCTGGTGGATTCTAATCTGGAGAACCGGGTTTGATTCCCCACTTCTCCACCTGAGTAGCAGAGGCTTATCTGGTGAACCAGATGTGTTTCCACACTCCTACATTCCTAATGGGCGACCTTGGGCTAGTCACAGTTCTTTGGAATTCTCTCAGCCCCACTGACCTCACCAGGGGTCTGTTGTGGGGAGAGGAAGGGAAAGAAGCTTGGAAGCCACCTTGAGTCTCCTTACAGAAGAGAACGGTGGGGTATAAACCCAAACTCTTCTTCTTCCCTTCTACTCTGCTAGCACAAAACTCTGCAGGGAACGCGACCCCTGTGAGCACCTCACGGGGCACGGTTCCTCAGAAGCCGTGCTGCGTTGTCTCCGCAGTCTGGAGCGAAACAGCAGGTGCCGGCAATTTTGCAATTTACCATTTGACCTGCTACTGCTGTTAACTTCTGTATGGATTTACTCAGACTCTCTGCCCAGGAGGAGGCTTTGTTGGGGCGGGAGTGACACTGTAAATAATGGAGAGAAGTCACCTGTAGCAGCTTAGCAGACAGCAGACAGAGGGCTGGCTCTCTGTCTATTACTTCGGCTTGCCAAGGCTGCCAAACGTCAAGAAATTGTCAGGTGTGGAAGCGGTAAGGGGCGAGGCGGCTTTGATCGGCAGGAGGGTTGGGTTTCTCTCCCGTTCGTGATGTGGAGTTATACCCGTGTAAACCCATTAAAACCAATGGTCAGACTGGGGTTATTACGTCTAGGACCCTCAGAGAGTATCGTAGGGCTGTGATGCTGCTTCACACTCTAGGAGCAGCAGTGGCGTAGGAGGTTAAGAGCTCGTGTATCTAATCTGGAGGAACCGGGTTTGATTCCCAGCTCTGCCGCCTGAGCTGTGGAGGCTTATCTGGGGAATTCAGATTAGCCTGTGCACTCCCACACATGCCAGCTGGGTGACCTTGAGCTAGTCACAGCTTCTCGGTGGCCTCTATGACATGATACCCCAGTTAGTTCTCTCCAGTGGCGTATTGACGGAAAATGGAGCTCGAGGCACAATTTTCTGGGGGGTCCCCACATGATTAAATGGGTGCTGCCTGGGGACATGTGGGTCTCTCTCCTCAGTTCTTACTACAGCTCTTACTGTTGATCCCGCCATTAGTTTTTGTAGAAAAGCAAGTCACAGAATGAGAAGAAGAGTTTGGATTTATACCCCACCTTCCTCTCCTGTAAGGAGACTCAAGGTGGCTTGCAAGCTCCTTTCCCTTCCTCTCCCCACAACAGACACCTTGTGAGGCAGGTGGGGCTGAGAGAGTTCCGAAGAACTGTGACTAGCCCAAGGTCACCCAGCAGGAATGTAGGAGTGCGGAAACACATCTGGCTCACCAGGTAATCCTCTGCCACTCAGGGGGAGGAGTGGGGAATCAAACCCAGCTCTCCAGATTAGAATCCACCTGCTCTTAACCACTACACCACGAGGAAATGAACTATTGGGCCACCTGGTCACCCACAATAACAGCTAGCCTATTGCTTTCACGGCACCCCCCTTTGATTTCTGTTACCGTTTCAGCCAGAGGCCTCAGCAAGACGCTGCCGTGCCTCCCTTGTGTCCCTTGACATTATAAGAACCAGAAAGATTATGAAACAATATATGAAGCTTCCAGATAACCAAGCATGTCCGGTGGTCCATTTAGCTTGGGGCTGTCTTGTCTAATTGGAACCAGCTCTCCTGGGTCTCAAGCAAAGGACTTTCACAGCCCTGGATCCCAAGCCCCACTTGATTGGAAATGTCAGAGATTAAATTTGGGGTACCTATATAAGCACTCAGTTATTAATCTAAAGCTGTCCTCTTAACTTCCGGAAGTGGTTGGGTTTAATTTCATCCTTAAGAGTCATCTCAGCTGCTCAGCACAGACTTGGGACAGGCCGATACAATCCTTCTGCTATACGTTTGTGTTTACAAAGGCTTTAACACAACCACTCTATACAGAGATTGTGAGTTTGCATAGAAATCTGCTGCCAGAGCTTTCCTTTGAAAGATAGTTCAAAGAGAACATTCAGAGATTTCTTTTTTAGTCCTTCGACGTGCAAAATTGGTGAGATGGCTACAAATATAAGTGCCTCTGAGAGATTAAAGTATAGGACTTGCTCTCTTTTAACTTTGCCTCCTGCTTTCAAATTCATTTAAATGCAACCTCGTCCCTCAAACACGTACACCAGCCCTTCAAAGTGGCCCCAGATGACAGAGGAGGTCATGAATCAGTCATCTCACACACTTTCTGTTTTCTTTACTGGGTGCATTTTTTATCCTAACTGCCTTCCCGGGAACTTTAAGGCAGGCGACACAGTTCTCTTTTCCCTGCTTTTCATCACAACAGCCCTCTGAGGTAGGTTAGGTCAAGAGGGAGTGACTTCCCTAAAGTCAACCAGTTCATAGTTTGAGTTTAACAGTGTTGTGCCCCTGAACAGTTAACAGTACTCTGTATTCAGATGATTTCTTTGTTAGGAAACAGCATCAGGAATACGCATTTAGACTCCGATTGCCAGAACTAAGCACAGCCAGTTTGCAGGTGTAACCTCTATCTATGGGTTCTGTGGGGCAGAACTTGGAATGAGTTTGCAACAACAAATTAAAAAAAAAACCAAAATGGTTTACTTTCTTAACATATAACATCAACATTTAACATCACACTTCAAGGTTCTGTTCAGGTTGCATTTTCAAGTCCTTATATTTACAGTCTACTGATACTGCCAAGTCCAATTCTTCTTTGCAAGTGGGTTGGCTCCTGAAGACTCCAAGGGCTTGGTGAACAGGATTCAACATGATGAAGGTTTCCAGGAGAACTCTCACCCATTACAACCACAAAAAGAAACCCTGAAACAATAAACTCCAACATTTACAACATAGCAAAAACAAACAACTACTTTCCCAGTAGTTCCCAACAACATTGCAGTTACCTTAACAAGGTGTTAAGGGCTTATACAAATCAAGGTCCGAGTCTGGTAGCCTTGTCTCCTCCAAACTACATGAGCTCTGCAGCCTCCTGCTGCTTTGAGTCTCCACCCCCCTTTCTGGGTCAACCCATTCTGAGCATGGGGGTTACACAGGCACTATTATACCTCATCTTGACAAATGTATTTTCTTTTATGTACACTGAGAGCATATGCACCGGAGACAAATTCCTTGTGTGTCCAATCACACTTGGCCAATAAAGATTCTATTCTATTCTATTCTATTCTATTCATCTTATTTATCCCTCATGTCACATTACCCCAGCCCTGCCTACCAGCTCCCAAGAGAGGGTGGCACCCCTCCAGAGGTGGAGCGCTCATGGGACACATCCAGTGGTGGGATTCAAATAATTAAACAACCGGTTCCAGTGCTGGGATTCAAATAAATTAACAACTGGTTGGTTCTGGTGGGTTTTCCGGGCTGTGTGGCCGTGGTCAGGTGGATCTTGTTCCTAACGTTTCGCCTGCATCTGTGGCTGGCATCTTCAGAGGTGTATCACAGAGAAAAGTCTGTTTCACACTGTGTCTAAGTGAGAAGGGAAAGTTTAGTGGGGTATATTGTCCATGTCCCAGGGTGGGGAACCAGTCATTAAGTGTTTGGGTGGAGCTTACTATGCAAAGGTGTGGTTGGAGCAGCATTTGTATTATGAGAGCGACTTTTATCAGTCCATTTTATTGAGTTGTACTGGGAGCCAGGCTTTGCTACTTTTAAATGTCTCTTCTTTCTTATTGAGCTGGTCCCAAGGCCAGTGAATTTTTTTTTATTCAGGGAGGCCACTGAAATCTCCCACAAACAATTGCGTGTGACTAACTTCAACAGGAAAGCAAGAGATCGCAGTCCTTTAGCAAAGCCTGGCTTCCCAGTACTTAAAAAATGGACTGATAACACACCCTCCAAATCTCTAGGAATTTCTCAACTCAGATCTGGCCGCCCTAGGAGTCTAAAGCAGTCGCATTCTGCATCTTGTCATCTGGAGATCAGCTGAAATTATCGAATATCTCCAGGCCAAACCTGGAGATTGGCAAACCGAGCCTGATCCCTTCCCACTAGTTATAATACAATGGTGTAACATCAAAGCAGTTTGCTAGAGGGAGCTTCCAGGCATCAGGCGAAAAGCCAGACTCTTCAGCACACAGTGGAAGGAAGTGATATCGGAGAAAGCCTCTCTGCTTAAATACCCAGGACTTAAAAGCATTGCAGAATCTTCCTTTTCAGGCTGTGGCACTTTAAACTTAAATAAACATTTCCACTAAAAATAAAACCCTGAGCTTATCAATGCTTGATAGATTTTTTAAAGAAAAAAACAACCCAACATTTTTACTTCCACTCCACAAAGAGAAGCTGAAACAAAAAGGATTGCTGCCAAGAACTTTGGGTTGTTCTTAGCTAGTATACGTGCTTAACCAAAGGGAACAGCTGTGGCTCAGTGGTAGAGCATCGGCTTGGCAAACAAAAGGTCCCGGGTTCAATTCCCAGCATCTCCAGTAAATGGATTTGGCAGCAGGTAACGTGAAAGACCTCTGACGAAGACCCTGCAGAGCAGTTGCCACTCTGAGTGGGCAATAGTGAATTAATAACTTCATTGTTGTAGCTGAAGGGCATAATAAGATAGTCAGAGCAAATATAGGCTAACATAGCCCCTTTCCGCAAGATCGGAGCGTCAGATAGCGCCCTAGGTACAACAAATGTCGCCGCCCCTAGGGAGCTTGCTCGCATAGGGGGCGACATCTGATGAGTATGCCACGCTTCTGTCCTCGGGCCTCCTCCCTCAGTGGGTGAAGCTGCCATTTTTCCACCTCGCTCCCCGAGTGAGGTTTTTGGAAAACGGCAGCTTCCAGCCACTGCCGTGAAAACGGCAATGGCTGGAAGGTGCCATCCCTCCCCCCTTTCCCGATGACTTACCTTCCCTGCGACCTTCCGGCGCATAGCTGAGGCCGACCCAACCCCCAGCGTGGCCGTGCAGAAGCGGCCATAGGTACAAAACTAAGCATGTGAAAAAATATTTATAGGGGTGTTGTGGGGTTTCCGGGCTGTATGACCGTGTTCCAGTAGCATTCGCTCCTGACATTTCGCCTGCATCTGTGGCTGGCATCTTCAGAGGATCTCATGTGGTCCTCTGAAGATGCCAGCCACAGATGCAGGTGAAACGTCAGGAGAAAAATACTACTGGAACACAGTCATACAGCCTGGAAACTCCGCAGCACTCCAGTGATTCCGGCCATGAAAGCCTTCGGACAATACAAAATATTTATAATTAATAGAAAAGGTCAGACAAAATTAAAAGAATCAAACAGGGAGGCTAGTTCAGTCAGTCAGTCAGTCAGTCAGTCAAGTATTTATTGTTTGAGCCATTGGCTATAACAATACAAAAATACATGCAGTTAAAACAGTAACTTAGTTAAAACAATAATTTAAATTAAAACAATAATTTAGTTTTACATTAAAATATAAATTATTAATAGAAAAGGTCAGACAAAATTAAAAGAATCAAACAGGGAGGCTAGTTGGTGCATCAAGATTGTTATCATAAGTAACAAATGGAAAGCTCTGCCAACAAGAATTGAATTTGATCCTCAGCCGAACTGGAACAAAATTACAATCAGCTTGGTCCATATAGAAGCATACAATGAACACTGAAGTACATACGAATAAAGTCCTTGATCTGGTTAGATCCACATGGAACCAAGCAAGAGTCCAAGAATGTTTTGCTAAACCTACGCTGAAGATAAACAGAAGGAAAAGATTGGAACCAGACACTAGCAAAAGCCTTTTTAAAGGGAGCAGTAACCAAATCATCTAAACATCCCGAAAAGAAACCATTGTACTTAATCCTGGGAAATCACAGAGAATATTTAGATTTCCAAACCAGGTTGATATCACTTTTTGCATCCTTTTTGCAACTGTGACTTGGATGGATCGATGTTCTGATTCAGTATAGGGCAACGTTGTGTGTTCGTGCCCGGGGGAGAGTGTGTGAGCAAAATTCACTGGCTTTAAAGAATTAAAGCGATCTCCGGCTTCTTCCCATATGAGTCTGGGGGAGGAGAGTGCGCCAAACCACACGCTCAGCGGTACTGCGTACGCGCACTGGTGAATTAAACTGGAACTTTATTAATAAGAGACAATTCAATTATGCCTCCAATCAAGATATAACTAATACTTCAACAGCATAATGTGGGGACCTAACAAATTCCCTACACAAAGGATAAAATGCGAGAAAGCTGAGGTTCACAGGCTTCCCCCCAACTGTGAGGTTCATTATCTGCTTAATACCAGAGCAGCTGCTTCTGAGGAGCTGCTGAGATGCTTAGTCCGGCTTGCAAGATCTCCTTTAGAAAATGGACACCGAAAGGATGCTGTTCATCAGTGGGCAGAATTTGGGCCAGTACAGGTTTTATTTTTAAATTTTAAAATTTGATTTATGTGCCACCCTTCCACTGAAGGGTTCAGGGTAGCATTTAAGTGTGAAGTTCCCCCACTTATTTATTATGGCAATTGATTGCACCAAACTGCGCGTGCAACGCTTTCAAAACAGATTTTAGGAAACGGCCAAAGGAAACTGAAAGGCAGGCGAAGCAGAGGTGGGATCCAGCAGGTTCTCACAGGTTCCCGAGAGTAGGTTACTAATTATTTGTGTGTGCCGAGAGGGGGTTAGTAATTGGTGATTTTGCCACGTGATTTTTGCCTTAGTTACGCCCCTCCTCTCAGCAGTAGCGCGCAGAACTTGAAGCAGTCTAGCAGGAGGTGCACCGGCGTGCGTGGCCGCTCATGCCTGCGCGCATTCGCTTCCAGCCTAAGGACCGGCGCGTGAAGGAAGGCGCCTTGGCCTACCTTGCCAGCGCCCCCCCGGCCTGGAATGCCCCGCCTCTTGGAGATGCTCGGTCATGCCCCTTGTCAAAGCCCTCACGCCCAGCCCCATTGGCGCTACGCCACAGTTTGAATCCCACCACCACGGGAACCTGTTACTAAATTTTTTGGATCCCACCACTGAGGCGAAGTATAATTTGGGGCACTGTGAACTCATGGAGTATTAGAGTGAGGAAATCCATTGACTCCTGCATATGTGTGTGTGTGTGTGTGTGTGTGTGTGTGTGTGTGTGTGTGTGTGTGTATAAAGTGACATCATGTCTCTGCTGACTTACAGCAACCCAGCAAGGGGCTTTCAAGGCAAGTGAGAAGCAGGGGCGGTTTGCTATTGCTGTCCTCTGCAGAGCCTTCCTTGGTGGTCTCCCATACAAGTACGGACCCTTCTGAGCTTCTGAGATCTGATGAGATTGAGCAATACCATGCCACCTTTCTTTTCCTGTTCTTCCCTAATTAATATATGAATTTAAAAGATTCCCAGAGGAAGAATTCTGGAAGAACCACTGTTAAACATACTACACACAGAGGAATTACCTGGTTAGTACTTGGATGGAGACCTGCAAGGTATGCCAGGGTTGTTGTACAGAGGAAAGGCAGTGGCAAACCACCTCGGAATATCTCTTGCCTAGAAAACCCTGTAGAGTCATAAGAACATAAGAACATAAGAACAAGCCAGCTGGATCAGACCAGAGTCCATCTAGTCCAGCTCTCTGCTAGGTGCCTTTGGGAGCTCACATGCAGGATGTGAAAGCAATGGCCACCTTCTGCTGCTGCTGCTCCTGAGCACCTGGTCTGCTAAGGCATTTGCAATCTCAGATCAAGGAGGATCAAGATTGGTAGCCATAGATTGACTTCTCCTCCATAAATCTGTCCAAGCCCTTAAAGCTCATCCAGGATTAGTGGCTATCACCCTCTCCTGTGGGAGCATATTCCAACACCAATCACATCGCTAGTGAAGAAAGTGCTTCCTTATTAGTCCCACTTCTTCCCCCCAGCATTTCTGCAATGAAGGTGCCCCCTGGTTCTAGTATTGTGAGGAAGAGAGAAAAGTTTCTCTCTGTCAACATTTTCTACCCCATGCATAATTTTATAGACTTCAATCATATCCCCCCTCAGACGAGTCCTCAGACGAGTCCTCATAAGTTGGCCACAACACACACACACACACAGAGAGAGAGAGAGAGAGAGAGAGAGAGAGAGAGAGAGTCAACAGAGGCAGTAACATGTTTGGAAAACTTGACTTCTTTTGCAATTGCGAAGTTTTTCCATTTTTTAAAAAAAGCTATGCATGTAGTCAATTTAAGGCCATTGAATTTACCTGCACACCGACTTCCTCTCATGTCCTTTTTCTGAAAACATGACTTTGTTCTGCAGTCTGGACAAAGAAACTTTAACTTTAAAGGTGTTGCGTTGACTTGTTTGGGTGTTGTGTGAAACTGGTTCTTGGCGTAGGGGGAAAAATTGTGTTTGAAACGGTCCTTAATAATTCATTTCCTCTCCCTCCCCCCGTTACAACTTGGGTTGGTTTTGGCATTTGTCATGCACTTTGAATCAAAGGGAATTGGTTTCTGATAGACCCTACAATTAATTCCCACCGGAGAAGGTAATGTGATTTACCCAGTGTAAAGTCATTTGTCCAATAAGCGGTGGTCATGGGGTCTGCCATATGCTAGATCCCTTGAGCTAAACTGGTTCCACTTGATTCCCAGAGCAATGTAATTGCATAAACCAACGCACATTGGAAATAAAAGAAACAGTGTCTGGCTTCGTTCCATTTTGTGTCCTAATTATGCACATCTGGCCAGGGGTTTTGGGGAAAACAAAACAACATTAGGCCAATGAGGGTCCAAATGGAAGATAATGACATAGATAAGACATGTGAAAACATCCTTCCGTGTCATGGGGCCACACTCAATGGCCATTATAGACAGGGAGAGAATCTCATCTAATGTAGAAGACATCTTGAATATTCTGCATTAGCTGTATCAGGCCTAAACAATTTGTGGCCCACCATGTTTCGAAGACCACTGTAGAACAGAAACCCTTTCCGCACACGCACAGAAACAAGCCTGCACCGGCATAATTTATGCTGGTGGAGGTTCGGGGACCATTCTCACGTTAGCGTGCAAGGGGCCCCCACTTCCCCCCCAGCTGAAGAGGGCTGCAGGGACCCGCCCACGCTGCCCTCCGACCTCCAAGGGCGGGTCTCTGCAGCCCTCCAGACAGAGGTGGGATCCAGCAGGTTCTCACAGGTTTCCGAGAGTAGGTTACTAATTATTTCTGTGTGCCAAGAGAGGGTTACTAATTGGTGATTTTGCCACATGATTTTTGCCCTAGTTGCGCCCCTCCTCTCCGCAGTAGCATGTGCAGGCTTGGAAACTTGGCCAGTCTAGCAGGAGGTGCACCGAGCGTCGCGACGGCGGCCTAAGCCTCGCGTGCGACGGGTTTCCGCGCCCAAGGACCGGTGCAGCAGCTGCGTCCTTGCCACAGCCCTGCCCAGGAATGCCACGCCCCAGAATGCCCGGCCATGCCCCCGTCATGCCCCGCCCAGCCCCATTGGCGCTACGCCACAGTTTGAATCCCAGCACCATGGGAACCTGTTACTAAAATTTTTGGATCCCACCACTGCCTCCAGAGCGATGCTGGACATGGCGGTCAGTGGAGGCAACAGGGAAAGCGGCGTCTTCCCAGCGGTGCGGTTCGCACCGCGCCTATGGGAAGACGCCGCTTTGCAAAAACCTAGCTCATTGAGCGAGGTTAAAAGCAGCGGCTTCATGCTGCTCCCGGGCGGCCAGGACGGCACTGCTGCAATGCAGCAGCACCTCCTGTGCAAACAGCAGCCCAGGGATGGCATTTTTGCCATCCCTGGGCCACTGTATATCGCCTGTGCGGAAAGGACCTTAGTGACAGCAGGCAAATGCCACTTACACTGAAGTTTACAAACTCCTTTCGCTTCCTCTCCCCACAACAGACACCTTGTGAGGTTGGTGGGGCTGAGACAATTCACAGAGAACTGCGACTGGTCTAAGGCAGTGGTGGGATTCAGCCGGTTCGCACGACTTCAGCAGAACCTGTTGTTAAAATGGTGCTTGTAAACATCCAGTTCTTCAATTCTTTGAATCCCACCACCGGAACTGGTTGTTAAATTATTTTAATCCCCCCCACTAGTCTAAGGTCACCCAGCGGCTTCGTGCGGAGGGACGGGAAACACATCCCCTTCATCAGGTAAGAGCTTGCTGCTCAGGTGGACGAGTGGGGAATCAAACCCAGTTTTTCCGGATCAGAGACCGCTGCCCTCAACCACCATTCCATGCTGGCCCTCTGCTACTAAAGCTGGCCGCTCCAGGTTGGAAAAGAGGGAAACAAAAGAGGGGAAGGGTAATGGGAAAGGGACCACTTCCAAACAAATCCTTGTTTCAACATCAGAAAATTTGGGAAGGGCAATAAAAGAAAATCCATTGAAATGTGCTCGCTGCAGATTTCCTCATCGCTCAGAGAAGGCTAGAATGGATATTACAATATAATCCCCTCCACCCCTGAGTACTCTTAAATGCTTTTTAGACTACAGGGAGCAACAGGGAAAAGATCAGAGCAAACGATTCAAAGGGAAGGGAGGTCAGCAAGTGAATCCTGCATCAATTGAGGGCTTTTAAGTAGGAATTGGCTGGGACTGTAATACCCGGCTTGGTCTAGGCTTGGCACATCTCCAAAGTCCCCAATGACTGGCTTAGAAGTTCGCCCAATTCATAAGGTGAGGGAGGGGAGTTCCTGTTCCTTTCAAAGTCCTCAAGTCCTGCAGTTATATCTGCTGACCTTGTCCAATGGTGTCGTGGCCCCAGTAATTGGGACTCTCCACATACATAACAAGGAATGAAAACGTCTATTGATTTTCATGGCAGAGGATAGAATTCTTGAAACTCTTATCCTACAGTCTCAGTGTTACCATTTATATTTGCTTTACTTTCCCCGCAGTGGAGTCCCAAAGGAACTGAAATGGTTCTCCTCTCCTCTACTTTATCCTGACAAATCCCCTGTAAGACACCGAAGGCTGACAGTAGGGTTGTCAGGTACCCCCAGGCAACTGGCAGAGAATGGGGGCATGGGGAACCTACTCAGTGGTGGGATCCAAAAATTTTAGTAACAGGTTCCCATGGTGGTGGGATTCAAACTGTGGCGTAGCGCCAATGGGGCTGGGCGGGGCACGACAAAGGTGTGGCTGGGCATTCCGGGGGCGGGGCTTTCCTGGGCGGGGCTGTGGCAAGGACGCAGCCGCTGCGCCGGTCCTTGGGTGGGAAACAAATGCATGCAGGCGCAGGCTGCCACGCACGCCGGTGCACCTCCTGCTAGACTGCTTCAAGTTCTGCGCGCTACTGCTGAGAGGAGGGGCGTAACTAAGGCAAAAATCATGCGGCAAGATCACCAATTGGTAACCCCCTCTCGGCACACACAAATAATTAGTAACCTACTCTCGGGAACCTGTGAGAACCTGCTAGATCCCATCTCTGAACCTATTGGCAGAAAACTGAGGCTTAGGCCTCTGTCGCCAGTGATGCGTTCATGTCACTTCCTGCATGCACCGGATGTGATGTCGTCACGACACGGCTAGTGTAGGAGCACTCTGGTATGGGACCAAAACTCTATGGTAGAAGCCATTTTACCATAGGGTTGTTTCCCCAGATACCAGAACATGATGATGCCACTTCCAGTGAGCACTGGCAGTGCACTTGTTGACAACGACAGAGACTTTGCCCCTTCCGCACATGCAGAATAATGCACTTTCAATCCACTTTCACAATTGTTTGCAAGTGGATTTTGCTGTTCCGCACAGCTGCAAAGTGCATTGAAAGTGGATTGAAAGTGAATTAGTCTGTACGGGCGGAAGGGGCCTTAGATCTGGGTTTGCTGCCAGTAAGTCTCCCCATCAGACAGCTGAACAGCACAGGGGGCGGGGAGGGGAGGGAATCATCACCCCTAGTTGGGGAAAAGCAACCCTGGCTGAGAATCCGTGGCTGGCCAAAGTCTCCCCACAAGCTTTCTTGGAGGAGTGGGAATTTAGACCTGAGCCTCCCAGATTAGAATTTGAGACTCCAACCACACTGAAACTACAAAAGAAAAAAAATCTTATTTTGTTTATGTCATTTTAATCCCACCCTTCCTCCTCATCCTCCAAGGAGTTCACGATGGTACACATGCTTATTCTACCATGTCAGTGGTGGGATCCAAAAATTTTAGTAACAGGTTCCTATGGTGGTGGGATTCAAACAGTGGCATAGCACCAATGGGGCTGGGTGGGGGACACGGGCGGCGCAATGGCGAGGCATTCAAGGCGGGGGGGCATTCGTGGGTGGGCTGTGGCAGGGACGCGGCCGAAGTGCGCTGATCCCTGGACAGGAGAAAGCGAATGCACGCGAAGCGTTACGGAGGCACCTTGCCACGCACGCCGGTGCACCTCCTGCTAGACTGCTTCAAGTTCTGCGCACTACTGCCGAGGAGCGAAGGAGGGGCGTAACTAAGGCAAAAATCACGTGGCAAAATCACCAATTGGTAACCCCCTCTCGGCACACACAAATAATTAGTAACCTACTCTCGGGAACCTGTGAGAACCTACTGGATCCCACCTCTGTACCATGTCGATATGAACTCTCCCAAGAGCCTTGTGGGAGAAATTAAGTTGACTGGCTAAAGTCATGCTCTGATATCTACGCTATGGTGGATGGCTGCAGCTTGGTGGTAGAGCAATAGCTTTGTATGTAGTTCCTGACATCTCCAGTTAAAAGAATTTAAGTATCTTGTGATGCAAAAGACCTTGACCTGAGAGAGCCATTCAAGTCAGAGAAGAGATTCATGTGTACATGTAGGAAATTTGAACTAGGCAGGCCAACCTCGGGGGAAGGCTAGGTGAGACCCAGCGTGGTACTTTGGTTAAGAGCAGGTGGATTCTAATATGGAGAACCGGGTTTGATTCCCCACTACTCTGCCTGAGTGGCAGAGGCTTATCTGGGGAACCAGATGTGTTTCTGCACTCCTACACTCCTGCTGGGTGACCTTGGGCAAGTCACAGTTCTTCAGAACCCTGTCAGTCCCACCTACCTGACAAGGTGTCTGTTGTGGGGAGAGGAAGGGAAAGGAGCTTGTAAGCCACCTTGAGTCTCCTTACAGGATAGAAAAGTGGGATATAAATCCAAACATTTCTTCTTCTCAGAAATCTCTCAATTATCACTGCTTTCCAGTTGACAGGGATCAGTTCCCTTCTCGAAAATGACTGCTTTCTGGAGTGGCACTATTGAAGTCCCTCCCCTCCCCAAACTCCGCTCACCTCAGGATCAACCCCTCCCCCCAAATCGGCTGGAATTTCCGAACTTGGAGTTGGAAACCCTAATTTAAGCAAGAGTTGTCAGGTCCTCCCAGCCAATGTTGGGTGGTGGGGCGAAAGCAGAGGTGGGATCCAGCTGGTTCTCACCAGTTCCCGAGAGTGGGTTACTAATTATCTGTGTGTGCCGAGAGGGGGTGACTAATTGGGTCTGCTTTTCCGTTAGAAATTCCATTAGGTCCAAAAATCATGAAGTCCTGTTGTTTCCTATGTGGCTGGTTAGCGAAGGTAGAAAACGGGATCATTCTCCCTGTTGGGCTGTTTTAAAAACATGTTTTAGAAATATGGTAAAGTTCCTTGTTTAAGGAAAGTATCCTCCTTTTGATTTCTAGATACAAAATTAAGTATTTGAAAGTATTAAGTGTTTGACAGGCAGTCAATTAGAGGAGAAGTAGTTGTTTCTGTTGGCAGTAGACGATAGGACTTGCTAGAATGAGTTTAAATTATGGACAGAAAGATCCCAGCTGGAAATTAGGAACTTTTTTTTTTTACAGTAAGAGTTTTTTACAGTAACAGAGAAATTATTAATGCCCTGCCCCTGGAATGCCCAGCCACACCCCCGTCGTGCCCCGCCCAGCCCCATTGGCGCTACGGCACTGTTTGAATCCCACCACCATGGGAGCCTGTTACTAAAATTTTTGGATCCCACCACTGGGCGAAAGGTTGTCAATTCCAGGCCAGGAAACTCCTGGAGATTTGGGGGTGAATTTCTGCAGACTTGAGATGTGTAATTCTCTGGGATCCCCGGGTCCTGTCTGTAGGCCGACATCCCTGATTCAGCCTTAGCTGTGATCTGATGAAGTTACAGGCACAAAATGGCACGATAAGCCCGGCGCTCATTAGCTACTTCGTAATAGAATAATAGTATTTGTCTAAATTACACTGTTAAAGAATGTTGTTATAAGGCTGTTCTACATGCTAGATGTGTTTCTGTATGTGAATACAGAATTTTATTCATGCACTTTCATATATGTTGGTGATGGATTCCACTCACCCTTAAAGGGGTAGTTCCTTTTTAGATATGAGTAAAGTAAGTTTGCTAGGCTATACATGGATCACTGGTTTATTTTAACTGTTGATAGCCTGGTTAGAGATTGCTACTTGCAGTTTCCATCCATAAATTGAACACATCTCTCAGGTGTTAATCGGCTGAATATACCTCTCTGGATTCTTCAGAGTTTACCTGGCGCTTCCAACATTACCAGTCCACTTATTATGACTCAGTATTCATAACTTGCCAGGAATCATACATGCCAAAGCCAAGGAAGGAATAGTAGTGATGTAATTCTGATAATGCAAGGACGGGTCATTGATCCTCGTAAACTTGACTAGTGGGGGACATGCGACACTTTTGTCTGGCCAAATGTATCATCCTGTATTGCAGTTGGGAGATGGAGAGAGTTCAGCAAATAATAATGCAATTAGCCTCTTGCTAATTAGAAATGTCAAAGTTTTCTCCCTGTTTTGCATAAGAACATTGGGGCAGCCCATCTGTCACTGCCTCTGAAGCACTCCTTCATGCCAAAAGGGGACTGTTTTGAACAGCATTCTGGGAGACTGGAGAAACTCAGGAAATGTTTAAGAGGGATGCAGATTCAGTGAGAAAGGATCTGTTCCTGTGGCCACGGACAAGGAGCGTGTGTGTGGATGTGCAGGCATGCCAGCAGTGCATCTCTATTCATTGAGAAGAAGAAGAAGAGTTTGGATTTATATCCCCCCTTTCTCTCCTGCAGGAGACTCAAAGGGGCTTACAATCTCCTGGCCCTTCCCCCCTCACAACAAACACCCTGTGAGGTAGGTGGGGCTGAGAGAGCTCCGAGAAGTGGTGACTAGCCCAAGGTCACCCAGCTGGCGTGTGCGGGAGTGTACAGGCTAATCTGAATTCCCCAGAGAAGCCTCCACAGCTCAGGCGGCAGAGCTGGGAATCAAACCCGGTTCCTCCAGATTAGATACATGAGCTCTTAACCTCCTACGCCACTGCTGCTCCTGACAGAGAGTTTCGCCCAAGAAACTATATAACAGCAAAAACACGAAAATGTGGCAGAAAAGTACCAGTAAACAAACCAACCTACTACTCTACTGCTACCGGCAATAACATGATCCAAAAAACAATTTAAAGTGTTCCTTTAATAAAGTGTCTATAAAGTGTTTAGAACCATCAAGTGAATATGTGCACAATATACAATGCACGTCCACATACAGTAGGGACTGAACACCCCAAATATGCAGCAACGTACATGCAAATATACAATCACAAACATGTGTCTATACACACTATATAGAACAAATGCAAGTTTCTGGAAAGATGACACAGGGATATTTAAATCTTCAAAAAATATCAAGACTCTGGTAACCTTCCTGTTGTGCAGTGGCATGACCATCTCCTCAATATTATTTCTTGCATGCCCGTAATGGGATTATTCAATTCAATCATATTATTTCATAAACTTGTATGTATTCCCGGTGTGTCTTTGGGCTGAGCCTCAAATTATTATCATGTGGAGGTACAGTTCTATAATTTTAAATTTCACCCTCTATTCTCAATGCCTGTTGAGAGAACTTAGCCCCACCCCCCAAAAAAACCTGCTTCCTTTCTTAGCCTCCCCATTTCCCTCCCAGTAATCTTAGTGGTTATTAGCAACAATAGCAGATAACAGCATTTTTCAAAATAAGTATGATTGCCACCTTGACAGGATTCCTTTAAAAGATTCCCACTGTTTGACAACCAATTTCTCCCCCCCTTTGGGTTACTTTGGACAGTAATTTAACACAGTTTTCATTGTTCTCATATTTTCCTTTTTTTTAAAAAAAAAAAAAGACGTACATATTGGCATCCCCAAACGGCTACTATCAGCAGAGACAGTGACAAGACATTTAATTGTGTGATTTATCGTGTTTCTCTACAACGGCTGCTTCCTCTACAGTTCATACATCTATAAACGACCCAGCGCAGCATTTCCAGATTATCCCGATGTAACAGTTGGTTTACGCACAGTGCCCCAAACGGACAAAAACGCTTTAAAAGAAACAGTTCTGATAGGCATGCCCTTATCTTTTTCAAAAATAATATACTCTGCTTTATCAGTATCTTTGTGATGGAAGCGGAAAGCTATGATGTATGTAGAATAAGCCTAGGTCTGGCTTCCCTCTTATTTTTCTTGCTTCAAAAAAGAAGAAGAACCAAAGGAATCTCTGGCTCATGGTGGCCAAAAATAAAGATGTCTGCCTTGATCCAAAATTCTGGGCATGCAGCAATTATTTGAAAATAAGGATCCCATTATTTGAAAATCAGGATCTCAAAAGTTGAAAATAAGGATCTCAAAAGTTGAAAATAAGGATCCCATAAGAAAGGGCAGGATAAATGCAGCCTTCAATTACTTGGCAGCAGTGGCGTAGCGCCAAGGGGACAGAGTGGTGAGGGTCCATAACTTAGCAAAGAATGGGAGATGGGGCACCCCCTTTGAGGGTCCATAACTTTGGACCCCCTGAACCAAACTGCACCAAACTTGGGAGGTACCATAAGGACAGTTTCCAGATGATACCCTGAAATTGTGGTGCCAATACATCAAAAATGTGCCCCCCCGGAGGAACATCCCAGAAATTTTCCCAAGAATCTTTGTTCTGCATTGAGTTTTCTGTATTGCTGTCCATGGGGGTTGCAGGCTGGGGGGGGGGCATTTCTGAAGGCACAGTCTCAAAACTGTCAGGGTCTCATCAGGAGACTGCCCTGCCCAGGTTTGGTGCAGTTTGGTTTAGGGGGGCCAAAGTGATGGACCCTCAAAACTGTAGCCCCCATCTCCTATTAGCTCCCATTGGAAACAATGGGGGATGGGGCACCCCCTTTGGGAGTCCTTAACTTTGGACTCCTTGAATCAAACCTCACCAAACTTGGGGAGTAGCATAAGGACCGTCCCCTGATGATATGCTGAAATTATGGTGCTGATATGTCTAAAAATGCACCCTCTGCAGGCACCAATATCCTGGTGCAAAAAAAAAATTTGGTTAAGTGGTGGAGTGGGAAGCAAATTGCCCGGGCCTCCAACTTAGGTGCCTTTGCCTAGGGAGCTACAGTTTTCCGCATTGACTGCCTTCTGCAGTTACACCCCTGGCCTGAGCCCAATGTACGCTAGCTATTCTACTGAACATCAGCACGGCTATCCCTGAAACTGATTTCTGATCGCGCATTTATTTAAATCAGAACTCATGTTAACTAATTACGCTGGATTTATGCACCTGTAAAATGAGAGAAATAATCAAAATATGGCTCCAACAAGTTTGGGCTTTTTGTCTGTGAGGGGAATAAAAACCAACTCAATGATCCACCCCAGAGATTCATTTAATAGGACTGAGTGATTTTTTTGCCTTTCATTAATTAATCAGGATGGCCTCTGTGGACTTCTGGCGTTATTCTCTTTGCTCAAGCAAAGCCGGCATTTTCACATGCTCACTTCTCGCCATTTTGCTAGAAAGACATTTTCATAAGAACATAAGAACAAGCCAGCAGGATCAGACCAGAGTCCATCTAGTCCAGCTCTCTGCTACTCGCAGTGGCCCACCAGGTGCTTTTGGGAGCTCACATGCAGGAGATGAAAGCAATGGCCTTCTGTGGCTGTTGCTCCCGAGCACCTGGACTGTTAAGGCATTTGCAATCTCAGATCAAGGAGGATCAAGATTGGTAGCCGTACATCGACTTCTCCTCCATAAATCTGTCCAAGCCCCTTTTAAAACTATCCAGGTTTCTGTAGTCAACAGGCATACACAACAGACATCCATCTCTGCAGCTCTTCAGGCACGCATATTTGCAAGACCACCTCTCCCTGTAATTATCCTCCCTGACCTGGATGACCCAGACCAGACCAGTCTCATCAGATCTTGGAAGCTAAGCAGGGTCGGTCCTGGTTGATACTTGGATGGGAGCCCACCAAAGAAGTCCAGAATTGCTATGCAGAGCCAGGCAGTGCCAAACCACCTCTGTTCATCTCTTGCTTTCAAAACCCTCCGAGATCTCCGTCAGCTGGCAGTGACTTGATGGCATTTGCCACCACCATATGTACTGGGGGTGTCCAACACTGATGCTTTAGATGTTCATGGACTACTATTCCCATCAGCCCCTTGGCCATTCCATGCCAGCAGGGGCTGATGGGATTTGTAGTCATGAACATCTGAAGCCCCAGAGTTGGACACCTCTGATGTGTCCTGCTAACTTGGAATATTAGCAGGACACCTGCTAACTTGGAATATTAGATTGGACTGCCCTGAAGAGGGCATCTACATGCCAGATGAGATCTCTCTGTAGGTATGGCAACCTCAGGATGGTGGCTGGAAGTCTCCTGGGCTTACAACTGATCTGCAGATGACAGAGATCAGCTCACTTGGGGGGGAATGGTTGCTTCGGAAGGTGGGCTCTGTGGCATTCGACCCAGCCCCTCCCCAAACCCCACTCTCTCCAGGCTTCACCCCCACCCCAGGTATTCCCCAACCTGGAACTGGCAACCTTACCTCTCTGAGGCAGATTCCGCATGGGCCAAAAACAGTGGTGTGAAAACAGTGTAAACTTTTTTACACCCTTTTAAATCATTTTATACCAGTTTCACACCGTTTTCACACTGCTGTTTTTGGCCAGTGCGGAATCTGCCTCAGTGAACACAAGAACTGTTTCTTCCAAGAGCCAGCATCATGTAAGGGTTAAGAACAGCAGATTCCAATCTGGAGAAATGGGTTTGATTCCCCACTCCTCCGCATGAAGCCTTGGGATTATCACAGTTCTCTCCGAACTCTTGTCAGCCCCACCTACCTCACAAGGTGCCTGTGGGGAAGGGAAGGCGATTGAAAGCCACTTTGAAACTCCTTAAAGGTAGAGAAAGGAGCGGGGGGGTTGGAAAATCAAACTGGAACCTCCGGATTGGAGTCTGCTGCTCTTAATCACTACGTTGCGCTGGTTTTCTCTGGAGTCAGGGATCAGGAAGTGTTCCTCCGAAGTCAGCACAAGCTTGCAATACAGCTCCCACCATCTAATCCCATTTTAGAATACAGTCTCATAAATCATGAAGACTCGTTTCTATTTTTTTTTCCTCCCAGTGTGTTATAAAGAGGTCTCTCTCACACACACACCAGTAGTAATGGACTTGCATTCCAGGCCAGCTGCCTTTGTCCCTAGTAAAGTATATCTATTTTCCATTCTGTGATTTGGCTTGGGCAGAAAACTTATGGACGGTGCTCTGAGCTCCCTGGGATGAAAATTTAACCATCTATCAGAGCAGCTACTGAGCACACTATGGTGTACCTGTAAACTACCCCAACTTGGATGACCCAGCCTGATTCTGTTGGAACTCAGAAGCTAAGCAGGGTCCATTGTCTCAAAGTGACTTACACACTCCTTCCCCTCCTCTCCCCACAATAGACATTTTTGAGGTAGGTGGGGCTGAGAGAGTTCAGAAAGAACTGTGACCGGTCCAAGGTCATCCAGCAGGCTTCATGTGGAAGAGTGGGGAATCAAACCCACAGCTCTTCACTATTACAGCACACCTAACACAATCAATTCTGAATTCTCAATTCTGTCAGACAGCATTACATATTGGCAGTAAACACTAAGAAAGGATATCAAACAACTGAACAACTTCTGGAAATCATCCAAACAGATGGAATGATGGACTTTAAAAGAGATATCATTTTTGTTTATGTGTTATTCCTCTTATTAATTATCGTGGTAGGATTGTATGTTTTGATGTACATGTCAAAGCAATCACGAAGCACATCTGATCAGCGAATTGCTGAATTTTTGCATGATAGTTCTTAAGAACATAAGAACATAAGAACAAGCCAGGTGGATCAGACCAGAGTCCATCTAGTCCAGCTCTCTGCTACTTGCAGTGCCCCACCAGGTGCCCTTGAGAGCTCACATGCAGGATGTGAAAGCAATGGCCTTCTGCGGCTGTTGCTCCCGATCACCTGGTCTGCTAAGGCATTTGCAATCTCAGATCAAAGAGGAACAAGATTGGTAGCCATAGATCGACTTCTCCTCCATAAATCTGTCCAAGCCTTTTTTAAAGCTATCCAGGTTAGTGGCCATCACCACTATTATTTCTTACAGGATAATATTTTTTAAAAGAATACGATAACGTATGTAGGCTATGTATTTTCCTCTAGGAAATATCAAACCTGGGAAGCAATAAGTGGATTTGGACTTATGCATCTATTAAGTTAATGATCCTTACAATTTTCTTCTTTCTGCAAGAGGTTTGCAAAAACACCGCCTGTCCTCTATGTCTAATGTGGAGCCAGTAGCCAGAATTCAGTGAGGTCTTATCCTTGTTTACCTAATGAAAGCAAGGCAGGGGTTCTACCGAACCTGGGTCATACAGGAAATCCTTCAGTATGGCAATTTATCATGTGGTCCAATGATGAGGATCACGTGTAATCATAAGCAGGACCAAGATGTTTCATTATGGGCCATCACTGTTGATGGGACTTAATATAAAACAGCAGCATGGGAAGTAGCTTTCAAGGCCTCAAGGACCTAATGTAGTAGTAGTAGTAGTAGTAGTAGTAGTAGTAGTAGTAGTAGTAGTAGTAGTAGTAATGGTGGTGGTGGTGGTGGTGGTGGTGGAGGAGGAGGAGGAGGAGGAGGAGGAGGAGGAGGAGGAATTTGGATTTATACCCCAACTTTCTTAACCACAAAATGGCTTACAAACTCCCTCCCTTCTTTCCACAACAAATACCTTATCAGGTAGGTATGGCTGAGAGAGTTCTGAGAGGACTGTGACCTTGGGCTAGTCACAGTCCTCTCAGAACTCCCTCAGCCACACCTAGGACCAGGGAAACAAATCCAGTTCCACCATTCATGTGGAGGAGTGGGGAATCAAATTCAGTTCTCCAGCTTGGAGTTCACCTGCTCTTAACCACTTCGCCATGCTGGCTCTCAGGTTAAAGGCTAGCCTAGTGAGTAGAGTTGTGAACTCCAGATTGCAAACTTTCTGAAGATTTGTGGGTGAAGACTAAAAGGATGGAGTTGGGGGTGGGAGGGAGGGAGGGCAGCATGGACATGATCCCATGGACAGCGGTAACCTCTGGGAGATACCTTCAGATCCCCAAACAACAGAGACTATGCCGTTGTGGTTGTGGATCTCCTGAAACCATATCCCATATTCTCCTGGAATGTCATCTTCATAGCAGCCTGCGTGTGATTTTAATTTATCCTTTGCTGCTTCCAAGGCTTCATTATTCTAAATTCCAGACCACTTGTTTTTTGCTGAGTGATTGTAGTGGCTAAGTTTTTGGAAAACATTTTAAATACCAATATTTAATGTCTAAATGTAAATAATCTGCAATCTTTTATGCCATTAAAGGTTAAACTAACTAACTGTGATCCCATGGAATTCTCCCTCTGAAGCTGCCATTTCCTCCTGGTGAACTGACCTCGTAGTCTAGAAATCCGTTGGAATTCCAGGAGAACTTCACCCCCCTCCACACAAACACTGGAGTTCGATAATCCTACTAGCAAGCTACCTTGGACTGTACATATGCTCAGCACTTAAAACATTCTTCTGGCCCAAAAGTACAAATATGCAATATTAGCACCCCTAATTGTACTTAACGAATTCTAAACTGGCCAAGTTTGGTATAAACCCTGGAGATCAGCCTTCAGCCTTAAGAACATAAGAACATAAAAACATAAGAACTAGCCTGCTGGATCAGACCAGAGTCCATCTAGTCCAGCATTCTGCTACTCGCAGTGGCCCACCAGGTGCCTTTGGGAGCTCACATGCAGGAGATGAAAGCAGTGGCCTTCTGCTTCTGCTGCTGCCCCTGAGCACCTGGTCTGCCGAGGCATTTGCAATCTGAGATCAAGGAGGATCAAGATTGGTAGCCATAGATCGACTTCTCCATAAATCTGACCAAGCCCTTTTTAAAGCCTTGGTCAACAGAGCACAACCTTCTGCATGTTGTATTTTAGCTTCAAGCTTCCAGCCCCCTCTCCTACTTTCCTGTAGGCCAAGATTCAGAAACGAACCATCCTTACTCCCAGGTGGGGGGCCTTGCACTCAGCCGCTACGACTCCCGCACTGTCATCTCGAGTGTCATCCAAATCGAGCCCAAGCGGCAAGAGATCAGCAAGATTGCCAGAGTATACTCCGATAAACATTGGTGGGTGGAATTATTCTGAAAGGCTGTCAAGTAAAGAGCAATTCATTGAAGATGACTTATCATCAGCCGAGTTTCTGATATCCCAATTATCCTCTTCAAAAACAACGATCTAGGTCATCGGCGCAGTAGAAAGCACTCGCTCTGGGGAAGCGTTGTGAGACAATGTTAAACAGTGGGCTGAACAGAAAGAGTTATGACACACACCGAGCGCAGACACCCATATGCCAACTGAGTCACGGAATATGTTGATGTTAAAAATAGATTCTGTTGAGACTCTCCGGGCTGGTGGTGGTTGTGACAGATCACCTCTCCTCTGGAAATGAGGAAACGATCAACATACACACGGGCTTACACAAACAACAGCCGTGCTCATATCACAGTGGAGGAACATCATCAAGGGAAGAAGTGGCAGCAACAGAGGTGGCACCAATGTTTTGGTGCACAAGGAAGGGAATGAAAATGGCTCGCTCACATACCCTTATTGTTTAATATCCGGAATAACTAACCATAAGAACATAAGAACAAGCCAGCTGGATCAGACCAGAGTCCATCTAGTCCAGCACTCTGCTTCTCGCAGTGGCCCACCAGGTGCCTTTGGGAGCTCACATGCAGGATGTGAAAGCAATGGCCTTCTTCTGCTGCTGCTGCTCCTGAGCACCTGGTCTGCTAAGGCATTTGCAATCTCAGATCAAGGAGGATCAAGATGGGTAGCCATAGATCGACTTCTCCTCCATAAATCTGTCCAAGCCCCTTTTAAAACTATCCAGGTTAGTGGCCATCACCACCTCCTGTGGCAGCATATTCCAAACACCAATCACAAGTTGCGTGAAGAAGTGTTTCCTTTTATTAGTCCTCATTCTTCCCCCCAGCATTTTCAATGAATGCCCCCTGGTTCTAGTATTGTGAGAAAGAGAGAAAAGTTTCTCTCTGTCAACATTTTCTATCCCATGCATAATTTTATAGACTTCGATCATATCCTTTTTGATATGTGGCGACCAGAACTGAACACCATTTGCTGTGTCACATCATGTTTCATCAGGCTTTAGTGGTAGGGTTAGCTTTGACCAAGAACATCCATGAGCCAAGCATGAAGATGTGGAAACTGCCTGTTCTTCAGATTGCTAAATGCGTTTTCCACATGTTCTCTTCTTCCACATGGGGGAGGGCCCCCGGCTATGTGGTAGAGCATAGGTGTCAAACTCGTGGCCCTCCAGATGTTATGGACTACAGTTCCCATCATCCCCTGACAGCTGGCAGGGGATGATGGGAACTATAGTCCATAACATCTGGAGGGCTGTGAGTTTGACACCTGTGTCAGGTAGACCATATGTTTAGCATGCAGGAGGTCCCAAGTTCAATCCCCAGCATCTCCAGCTAAAAGGACCAGGTAGCAGGTGATGGAAAAAGTAGACAGTATTGATTCTGATGTAGTACGAGTCAGACTCAGCGTTAAGGCAGCATCACATGTTCCCGTTCCTGCTGAATCCAGACATTCATTCATTCATTTATCCATCCATCCATTCATTCATTCCATTTCTAACCTACCCTTTTCTAACAGAAGCCAGGCTGAGGACTAACAACCACATAGACAAATCATTCAAAATCAATCATAGCGTCAATATATCATAATATATTAAATAATTAAAACCCAGATTGATTCTTGGATATTTGACTATTCTCGACATAACAAACAAGGAATTGTTGAGCCAGCGGGAATTTGCCTTTCCCCCCCCCCCCCTTCTCCATATTCAGCAACTGCCAACAAGTTTTATGAGGTAGCTGTTGGGATATTGTGGGTAAGTAACAGATGAGGAGCATAGTGTTTAAGGGAAAGAATGGGGAAGACGTACATCTGGGGCTTTATATAAAATAAGGTTATTGGTCCAAAAAGTTCCATATTCTCTATTCTGATTGGTCCTATCTGCTCTAGCATCTCAAGCGGAGAAAATTATTTCCTGACAGATGATACCTGAGATCTTTTTTGAGTGAACTATATGCTGCCACAATACCAAGAGTTGACTTTGGAACCATCTGCATACAAGGCAACTGGCTGTATCCCTGAGGTACTCTAGCCATTTGACTCTTAGGCTCCTTCCGCACATGAAGAATAATGCACTTTCAAACTGCTTTAAATGCTCTTTGAAGCTGTGTGGAATAGCAAAATCTACTTGCAAGCAGTTGTGAAAGTGGTTTGAAAACGCATTATTCTGCCTATGCAGAAGGGGCCATTGCTACATAGAATCATAGAGTTGGCTAAGGACCATCAAGTCCCACTCCCTGCCATGCATGAATACACAATCAAAGCATCCTTGACAGATAGCTATCCAGCCTTTGTTTAAAACCTCCAAAGGAGACTCCACCCAATTCGAGGCAGCATATTCCACTGTCAAACAGACCTGACTGTCAGGAAGTTCCTCCTAATGTTTAGGGGGAATCTCTTTTCTGTACCTTGAACCCATTACTCCTGGTCCTAGTCTCTGGAGCAGCAGAACACAAGCTTGCTCCCTCTTCAACATGACATCCCTTCAAATATTTAAACATGGCTATCATGTCACCTCTTCACCTTCTCTTCACCAAGCTAAACATACCCAGCTGCTCCTCATAGGACATGGAATCCAGACCTTTTGACATTTTGGCACCCTCCTCCGGACCTGTTCCAGTGTGTCAATATCCTTGAACTGTGGTGCCCAGAACATAATTTTTTTCATTAAAATTACATTGACTAATTTCCATTGTCATGTTTTCAGAAACAAGTGGTTGTTTTCTGAGAGGTAGAAATTGTTGCCACAATAGCCTAACTGTGAGAATATTTTGTGATGCTATTTTTCCCATACCTGGGATTTTTTTCCTCAGACAACATCACTTGCGTGGATGTCCCCAGTCAATCAAGAAGCACATAATAAACCTTATGATGGAACCTAGCAACTAGACATAGTGTACCTGTTGACATTGATGATATAAAAGGAATTCAGGTGAAAGAGGATTAAGAAGAGGAGGAGGAGGAGGAGGAGGAGGAGGAGAGAGGAGGAGAGTTTGGATTTATAACCTGCTTTTTTCTCCTGCAAGGAGTCTCAAAGGGGGTTACAAACGCCTTTCCCTTCCTCTTCTCACAACAGACACCTTGTGAAGTAGGTGGGGCTGAGAGAGTTCTGAGAGAACTGTGACTAGCCCACGGTCACCCAGAAGGAAGGCAGGAGTGAGGAAACAAATCTGATTCACCAGACAAGACTTTGCAGCTCAGGCGGAGGAGTGGGGAATCAAACCTGGTTCTCCAGATTAGAGGCCACCTGCCCTTAACCACTACACCACTCTGGCTCTCAAGGAGAAAGTAAGCCATTTAAAAAAAAATCAAAATGGTGGAAGGGGCCCTTTTCAGTGCTATCAAACATGTTCACAAAACACAGTGACTGCTTTGGATCAGCCCGAATTTTTATGTGAAATTCCTCACCTAGAAATGTGGTCAGATTAGCCGATGAAAGAATCACCTGCTGGGCTGGTGAAATTCAACATGGTTTTAGGTGTGGGTTAAGTCCCGTCAAGTCGCTTCTGGCTCTATAAACCAATGTCCTCCAAAACGACCTCCAACATGTGACCAAAGGGCAATAGCCTCAGTTTCGTCAGAGATCAGTACCGTCGGAGAAACTGGCAACTTTAGAGACTGGATCATACAAGATCGCATTCCTGCTGGGCCCCTACACTTATTCCTACTCCACATTCCCCATATTCTGCTACCAAATCTCTAGGAATCTTCCAAGCTGGAGTAGGCAACTTTACATCTTCCTGCCTTTACCCACAGCACTTGGTGTAGAGCAGTGATGGCAAACCTTTTCAAGACCGAGTGGCCAAACTGCAACCCAAAACTCACTTATTTATCGCAAAGTGCCAACATGGCAATTTAACTTGAATACTGAGGTTTTAGTATAGAAAAAACTGTTGGCTCAAAGGCGCACGTTACTCGGCAGTAAGCTTGGTGGTAGTTGGTGGCTTTGCTTTGAAGCAACTGTGCAATGCTTCGAACAGGTGAATCACGACCCTAGGAGGGTTTACTCGGAAGCAAACCCCATTGCCAGCAACCAAGCTTACTCCCAGGTAAAGGATCACGCTTTCATTCTTCCCATGAAAATCAGTAGGGTTTAACAGCACTTAACAGGGTTACCTACACTGCTTCCCCAAAACTAGGTCTTAGGTTTAATGCTAATAATCTTCCTGAAATAATTACACTATTATCACATGACGAACTCCGTGCACGCGTGCCCACAGAGAGGGCTCTGAGTGCCACCTCTGGCATCCGTGCCATAGGTTCACCACCACTGGTGTAGAGGTTTACCATTTCTGCACATGGAGGCTCCATTTAACACTCATGCATAACTCAATGACTCAGCTGTACTGAAATCAGGGGAATTCCAAGCTTAAAAAGCCGAAGAAGTAGACTATTATGAAGAAATCTCATTGACTTTCTTCCAATACAAATTAGAAGCACTGGGGATAAAATTTTGTTCACAGTGCTTGATGAGAGCCATGGGGGACACAGTGAACTATAGAAATCTCAGCGTAACAGAAATTCTCAGATATTATTGCCCGATAGGGGTGGGATTTGATTACTGACTTCATTGTCCCAAGATTGTTGAGTAGCTGATTATTTCAGAGAAATGAACAATCATCGTATTGGCCTATACCAGGGGCTCTCCAGATATTCATGGACTACAATTCCCATCAGCCCCTGCCAGCATGGCCAATTGGCAGGGGCTGATGGGAATTGTAGTCCATGAACATCTGGAGAGCCGCAGGTTGCAGACCCCTGGCCTATACAATAGGATGATTGATTTATTTTTATTTATTAGACTTATTATACTGCCCACCCCTGAAGGTGGTGTACAAAAGATAAAAACCAATAAACTCAAAATCAGATAGTTAAAACCAAGTTAATTAAATTCAACAACAGCAAACCAAAAAAGCCTAAAGTCAGATGGCAACCTGAAGAAACCTCCTATCCCTCAGGGAGGGGGCCGGCACAGCAAGCAGGCAGTGTGATGGTATGTGGGGGGTAGCGGGGGAGGCAATCAGCAACTAGCCCCCCTCCAAAAGGCCAGTGGAACAACTCGATTTTACAGGCCCTGCGGAACTGTCCAAGGTCCTGCAAGGCCCTGATGGCTGGAGGGAGGGTGTTCCACCAAGCAGGGGCCAGGGCAGTAAAAGTCCTGGCCCGGGTAGAGGCTAGTCACATCATTGAAGGGCCAGGGCCAGGGACCACCAGCAGATTTGTCTCTGTAGAGCGGAGAGGCCGATTAGGGACGTGCAGGGAAAGATGGTCCCTGAGGTATGAGGTTCCCAGGCTGAAAAGGGCCTTAAAGGTTAAAACCAACACCTTGAAGGTGATCTGGTAATATGCATGTGCATCCATACATTACACACACATACACACACACACACGTATGCAATGCATTTCCAACAGCCCAGATGAAGGACCGCTATTTACAGACTCCTACAAATAAAAAATCCTGTGCTTGTCAAATGAAGGACCTCCATTGGTGAATGTGTTTTTTGACCATTCTAAATATGAGGCAGGAAGGGAAAGGTTTCTGACTAAACGGATAGGTAAATATGCTGCTTTTCCAGATACTGCAAAATTAAGGTTGCTTCTTAACGGTCTGAATCAAAACTGTGTCATAGATGTGGCAAAGTTCTGTTTTGCATTTTGTTGTTAAAGTTTTTAGAAAACTGTATATGGCCTATGGGCTGTTAAACTCAAATAAACCATGAACTATGTACATACGTATGTTTGTGTGCATACATGTATGTCTCTCTGTGTGTGTGGACAGACGGACGGATTTCTGCCATCCTGGATAGACCCTGATCTTCATTTTCCCTGCAACAACATCAGGCTGGGTTCTCACATATTGACCCGTTGCTCAGTGCTGATAGGTGACGACTTGTGAAACACTCATCAAACACCCAGCAACACAAACAGAACCGTCCCATCTGGCTCGATCTCACACACAAACGCTTCCCAGAGGAGGCAATTCACACATTCAGCCAAAAGCCATCCAGTGATAAGCTGCCTACAGATGAGATATCGAGTGACAGAACGCACGTGCAAATTAACCACTGGTGTTTACTTCTGTGATGTAAGTCACAGATCTCACGAGTCAGTAGCCTTCTCCAGGGAAGGCTCCAATGAACCAAAAGAATGCATCCATAGACTATACTAACCACATAACTGTCTTGGTAGCTCTCCTTTTAACCGTGCAAGAAAAAAAAAGATGTCGGAAGGGTTAAACAGTTCACACTGATCATAATAAAATCTGTTTTACTGTATAGTAAACATAAGACTATGACGCTTTGAGAGCTTCTTGAAAAAAAATTTTTATATTGTCCTCTTTTTACTGGAAGACACGGGCTTAATTCCATTTGACACTGGATTTGAAGTGGATAAGGAAGTTCCTGTATTGAGTTTTGGCTTTACGAAGCCCATTAAAATCCCATCCGAAACAACAAGAAAAAAGAAAGCAACACTTGAAGTATTAAACTTCTCTGTAAGGGAGCAACCGAGAAACCACAACAGGGCTGAACACTGAGAAAAAGTACAATTCAGATTACAGGTTTTATACCTCCATAGAACTAAATGGAGCCAGCCCAAGAGACAAACCTGTCCAACTCTGTATCTGTTTGACCCAGAGGTTGTATTTAATTTCAAAGGAACTGCCTGTGCAATAAATAAATAAAACACAAATGCTTATGCGGGACACTTAAGACTGTATCCATATTCCAGGTTGATCAGAGGTGTGGGATATTCCTTGGGACCCCTTGGAAGCTCTGCTCCCTTGAATGTGTATTCTGCAGCTCACAACATCGCAGTGAAACATCTCTGGCTTCCCTGGCCCAGTTGACAGACTGCTGCTGTGACAGATAAGGTCTCCCCACCACTCCCAGTGAATCCTCAGCTCAATTTGAGATTAGCAGCTGGTCCGAGTCTAATGGGGTCACCATATCTCCCGGGATGCACAGGAGACACTGCCAGAGAGCCCCTCTTCTTTAAGGACTTGGCGTCCCAACTTTTCTGTCTAGCAGAACGCTATGTGCCAAGCGAAACCACACGTGCGGCGGCTCATGTGCTCTGTGGCTCTCGGGGCGGCTCTCTGCTGCATGTGAAATGAACGTCGTGACAGGTCACTGTTGATTTATACTGCACCACTTGCCGAGAATGCAATTGCCAGCCCTGGCCGGGCTCTGGGAGTTCCTGGCAAGCCGACGGGTCCCACTGGCTGACTTCCGAACCTGAACAGGGGAGGGCGTGATGAAGAGGAAGGTCTGGAGGGGAGAAAGGCTGGGCTGCACTTTTCAGGTCTGACAAAAGAGTTCCCAACATGCCCTTTCCGGAGCATCCCCCCAGTCCTAACTCTGTCGCCTTGCAGACGCCATTCGGCACACAAATAAAGTGCCTCTTTGTATAGGCCCAGAATTGGTTTTTTAAGATATTCTGTCTAGCCTCTGTTTTTTTTCCCCAGACTGCAGAGTACGCTCATTCATGTCCCTGCTTTCTACTACACTTCACCTCCCGCCCACCATGCCACGGTTTCGGCACTCTCCTCCGCAGCTGGCTTGTGACTTTGGCTTTCTCGCAGCATCCACATCTGGGCACCAGCGAGACAATGGGAGAGAGCAGGACCGGAGAAAGGGCGACGCCAAGAAACAAAACCCAGCTGATTTGGGTCCTGCAAAGGTGCTGAGTAAAGCTCAGAGCAGAATAAGAGAAGCGGTGTGGGGGGTTTATTTTTATTTTTTTGCACCAACATTTTCTCCTCTCCCCAACGCTGCCGTGCGATTCAAGTCCAGGAAAGGACAAAGCTACATTGTGCCGCAGCTCTGTAAGCTCTTTGTTACCCACGGACAAAAGTCTGCAAGTGCCCTGCCGGATGGGAATTTCGCCAACTGGCAAAGCTCCTTGGCCTTATTAAGGGCACCTCCTACCGGCCTTTGCACGAAGCAAGGCTTCCTATTTCCTCCCTGATCAGTCCCCTGCTAGGATGCTGAAGAGAGAGAAATCAGGACTTGATGGAGAAGGAGGGGTGTGTGTGTTGAGTTGATGGATGAACCCAGGCCGAAAAGAAGCCGCTCCCCCGCCCCCAAACGAAGGGGAGACGCCTCAAAACCTCCCCACCGGTGAAAATGCCGGAAGAAGGTAACTTGGTCTAATTCAGACATGCCAACAGAAAAAAACAAAACAAAACAAAATCGCCCTGCTCCCAGGAACTTGGAGCAAACTGTGCCCAGAAGCGGAAGCCTCAAGGGCTTGGGAGAAGCCCCTTCTGGCCAGAGGCAGGGAACGAAGGAATTAGAGGCAGGGAGAATAACGGTCCCACCAACCCGCCCTGCAAGGGAGGCCACCTGTTCGGATGTTATTTGGCCGCTCTCAAGCTCCAAAGCGCTTCGTGCGCGGAGGGCCACAAGCGGCGCGCATTCCCAGCACGTTTCGTGGGCGCATGTGGCACACGCCCATTCCGCCCTCCTCCAGCAAGGAAGCCTGCTGAGAAGGAGACCCGTCACCCGCCCCCCCCTTTCCTCCGAGAGACCCCTCTTCGCGACCCCCTTCCCGGGTCTCCCCCCACTCTGTCCCCGAGCATAGAGAGCGGGACGCCCCGGGAAGGAAGTCGCCCTGCGTGTCCAAGGCGCGCCTTGCCGTTCACCTGTTCGGTTCGGTCTCAGACCTTCCCCCGCTATATAGGAGCTCCTCGCGAGGAGGGGGGGATCCCCGCAGTCCTAGCAGGCGTGCAGCTCAGGACAACTTTTGAATCCCCCCCGCCCCCACACACACACACACAGCTTTCCACCCTGAGTAAACCCGCCTGGGGGCTGGAGCGTGCGTGCCCGTGCTGCGGGGAGCTTAGCATACATTGTTCGTCGGTGGCTTGCAATGGAACCGGCGTGTGCAATTGGAGGGGGGGCTGGGAGGGTTTCCTAGAATCCTTGCTTGGCCCACGGTCCTCCTCTGAGGAAAAAAAAACACATTCCTTTTTGGCCTGCCCTCTCCCCAAAACCCATCCCTTCTGCAAAGGCACCCAACAAGAGCTCCATAGCCAACGCTTCTGGGCGCGCACGCCTCTCTCTCTCTCTGCTACGGCTCCATCTCTCTCCCGCCCAGCTGTTTTGCACCGCACCGGGAAAAACCTCCCCGAGCCGCGATCCCCGAGCCCTCCGGCCAGCCTCCCCCGGCCTCGGATCCGTCGACACACAATCGGGCTTTGCCATGAACGAGAAAAGCGCCTCCAAAGGCGCGCCACCCCCGCCCTCCACCGGCGCAGCCATCCAAAGGAGTTGGGAGGCGCGACGGGGAAGGTCTCCTCTCCTGCAAACTGAAGGGACCAGGCGATCGTGCGCGACATCACAAACAAGGGGGCAGCTTCCCCTCCCCCCCAAAAAAAAGACACCCCCGTCTCCACCGTCCGAGCCACAGCGCTCTGAAACCACGGCCACTAAGAGGAGAGAGGGACCGGCCGCGCGTCGCCGTCCTGATCACCAAAAGACCACAAAGACAGACGTGTCCAAAGGGGCTTCTCCCGGGGAGTTGGCCCCCAAGCTCCGTCGCACACCCCCATTCCTGCTCGCCCCGACGCCTCCCGCGAGGGGGGCTGCAAACAACGCGAGTCCCTGGCCGGGCATCCACGGCGCGCAGGGCGACAATCGCCCCGGCGTTGAGCCGGAGCCAAGCCGGAGAGCAGCAAAGCGAGCGAGCCGGCGACCGAGCCAGGAACCTGGCCGCCACTTACCGGTGACTTGGAGCTGCAGGGAGACTCCGTAGAGCAAAAAAGCCAGCTTTGGTAACCAGACCCATCCAAGGCTATTCTCCATATTTCAGCCCCCCCACGCCTCCGAGAGATTTCGGGGTCCGGAGGGCCAGCCGCAAGCCAAATCCGCTGGGGGTGGGGGTGGGTGGGAGGGAGGGGGCTCTTCCCTTCGGTTCCCGGGGCTCCGGAGGCGCGAAAGTTACATTCAGTCCCGAAGCCGCCCCCTCCAAAAAAAAAGAAAGAAAGAAAGAAACGCACCCCCCAAAATCTCAGGCGGCTAACTCAAAGGGGAAGGAGGAGGGACGGGGGGGATCCCTCGGCGGGGGAACCATCCATGGGGGAGGCGAGCCCAAAAATGAAAATCCAGCCAAAAAAGAAGAAGAAGAGGAAGAAGAAGAATTAAAAAACGACGACTATATAGCCCAAGCCGGGATGCATCAAAAGAGGGGCGGCTGCTCCATCTCCGCTGGGGTCCGAAGTGGGAGAAAACCCAGGGCGCCGAGGATCCTACGGAAGAGACCAGCGGGGAAAGGGGGGCGGGGGTGTTATATTCCCCCCCTTCTTGCTGGGCAGATGTTCATCGCTATAGGGGGGAGCCCAGGAGGCGACGGGCTCTCACTTGTTACTGGTCCAGCCGTCTGCGGGAGGCGAGAGTCCGGGCTGGCCCAGCCATTGAGCCGGAGACGCGGCGGCAAAACGTGGAGCGCGGAGAGAGCAGCGAGCGAAAGGATCGGGCGGGGGGAGGGAGGGAAGAGCCGGCCGGGCAGGAGGAGGGAGGCAGGCAGGCAGGCAGGCAGGCAGGGAGGGGGGCTGGAGCTGCTCGCCTGGCAGCCGCTGGAGTCGCCCAGCCTGCCGAGCAGTGAGCTGCGATGCCCTCTGGAGGCCGAGCCGGGGAAGTCGCCCGCCTCCCTCCCTCCCTCCGCCCAGCCAGCCAGCCAGCCAGTCAGCCGCTCTCCAGGTGGAGATGCAGAGAGCCACAGAGCGGCTGGGATGGGGGGTCGCTTGAGCTTCTAGCAGAGGAGCCGCAGCCTGTCACGGCTCAGTCTGATCAGGCTGCGGATCCCTGGGAGGAAGACTCAGGTGGAGAGGAAGGAGCCGGATTCCCAGGCACTGCCTGCAAGCGCAGAACCTGAGCAGTCGTTCCTGCAGGACCAGGTCCAGAGGCTCAGGCAGAGCTTTCAGGCTGGGATCCGCAGCCTGGTCCAAGCTCTGAGATCCCCCAGCCAGGGTCGAGCTGCGAGACTCTTCGGCCTCTGGAT